>NC_056747.1:1188608263-1188633263 GCF_019279795.1 Protopterus annectens | reverse complement strand
CTCCATTTGACAGATGCAAAGTGAAATAAATGCTAACACTTAACTAATTGATAAGGCAGCTCTTGTATTTATTTCACTTTGTTTCTGTGAAAAGCAGCACTTAAATTTTATCAGTACACAGTTTGTTACATCTGGCCTTGTTAAATTCTCATCAGCTATCTTTTTGCTTGGGTATTTCTGCTGAGATTTTCTCAACTCTTTCATTGAAAGCTTTGCATCCAGCCACTCTGAGTGCAAGCAAGGAATGAATTGATGCATGGATCCAGACAGTGAAGGTAGCTTTGATCATGGTTTATGGTCAAGTGGTTAACTTAATGCGCTTTTTCTTAAGCCTGTCTTTCCAGGAGGCTTTTTTTCCCTTGTATTGTTAGTGTCTAAATAGTTGGTACACTTGTCTTTTGTGCTGAAAGATCTAAAGGGTGTTGGTTCTATTACTACAGCAGCTACTTAGATTCATTTTTGTCTTGCAGTTAGATGATTAAGAATATGAAGTGTTAACAATCCTCTTCCTTTACTCCATGTTTTGGTTCCCTTTGTCTACTCCTTGACTATAAGTCACTTAACCAAAACGGGCTCAGGGGAAATTGGCTAGCATCCTCAACGGCTTTTTTGTCGATATGCCTAGTAGTAACTACCTATATACCAAAGAGTAAGGATTACTTGTTATTTATTCAGAAGAATGACCCGCTTAGGGTCTGGCAGGGTGCTGAAATGAGAGCTGAAAATGTCAAGTATCTTCATTTCAACTAGCTTGTAGTAGGTTCTTGCAATGGTGGCAAATCTACCTCCTGCACAAATTATGCCCTTCTTGTGGGTGCCACAGGCAGATGCAAGGGGGTGCAGTTACACCTCCCTGGATTTTGACTTCAAAAAAATCTTTGCAAAAAATCCTGTAGATGCCCATGATCCTGTCACTAACAGAACCACTTCACTGTAGGATCCTTATGTTAACATACTTAAATAATTTCAGCAGCATACAGCAAACAATACGGGCAATTTTCCATTCCCAAACCTCCCCGCCGTGCAAGAGGTTTAGCCAAAGCAACAGGTGTAAATGAGAACGCACTATACACACCTGTATTGCAACATGGATACAGCACAGTTAAGTGAGTGAACCACATAATTCCAGAAGTATCCAATAATAACAGTGTTCCCTTGCGGTCTAATATAACTCTAGATCTGCACATCCAAATCACAACTGAACGATAAAAGAAACAACACTATTGTCTGTCAACTTTCACTCGTTCACTTTCCCTAAACAGGTACTTTACATTGATAGTAAACAATCTCCCGCCCATAACGAGATAATTGGTAGACAGACAATTCTATGGCTCTCCTATTGGCAAAATGACAAAGTGAAGACAGGAAATCTAGCTAAAATTTATACAGTCATTGGATGTACTAGATGTCAAGTCAGGATGCCCTTGGACACTTCGATCAGAAATGTCTACTGTAATGGTTTTTCAGCTATCTCAGTTAGTTACACCTTTCAAGAGTACAGCATTATTAGAAACATTCCTCATTTTGAGTCTTCAAAAGTCCATATTTTTCATTGTTCCACATTAAAATGGTCTCTAACACATTCAGAGTAAAGAAATAATCCTCAAAATAACGTTTTTGTAAGTATAAAGTAATATATTCTAACAAACCGTTGAGCTTCCGAACTGAAGCTGTCAGTATATGTTCCACATTAGGAAAGGTAGTGTTCCACATTCTGAAGCTAGGAGATACAGAGATATGCAGTTCTTCTGTATTTATTTTAATGAAGTGACTGTTTTGTGGTAGTTAGCTTCATTTTTACTTCATCAAACTTAGCTCTCAACTGTTTAGATTTTCGCAGAACGTGCAGAGATTTTTGTCATATATTTTTGGTCTGGCAAATTGGTGAAGACTGAAGTCACTAAATAATGACAGACATTTCAGTTACAGAATTCATATACTTCAGAAAAATGTATAACACCAGACCTTTTATTCCAGCAACTGTAGAAGTTTATAAAAGCAATACATAAAATGTTTCCCTATTTGAGGGCTTTGCCCTCACCCTATAATTTTTAGATTTGTCCAGATTTCTTGAGCTAAGAGGTTGCTAAAGCATATCTCATTATAAGTTCATAGTTTAGTTGTAGGTTATCTACCCTTAAGAACCATGTTAAGTCTAGCCAAATCTCCCAGTCCATATGGTATTTACCTTTACCCCTTTGCTGGAACAGGACCGGGCAGATCTAGCATAAATAAACTATTTTCCATCCACAGAGCCAAGTTAAGCTTGCATATGGACAGGGATGAGCTATGTTTTAGGTGGATTGGGAGTCTGTTCTAGAGCAGTGGTATCCTTTGTGAGATATGCCTGTCTCTCCACACAGTTATGTTGATGTTACAGAGGAGGTTTAGATGCCTAGACCAAGTATTTCTAGAGCCGTTTGATTTGCTAATTTGCTGTTTGTCTATCAGGGCTGTGTCAGAGCAGGATGCCTTATACACCAGACACAGGTCTCTTGTTAACAGTCTGTAAGACACCAAGTATAGCAATAAGGTTTAGAGATGGTACATGTAAGCAAATTGTTAAAGCCAATTATCCTTGTTTAAGATATGTGGGTGTCCAGCTGTTGCATATATATGGACAGATATATGCAAAAGGGGGTGTTATACTCAATGATTGTCCTTAGGAGTAGGAGGGGTGAATAGATGGGGATAATGACATCCCTGGACCTAGAAGCAATCCCCTTGTTAATAAGCTATGCAACATAGAAGGACTTCCTCACCACACTGGACATATGTTGGTCGAAATTTAGGTTGCTATCGACATAAGCTCCCAAATCCCGAATGACTGGGTCAACTCTTAGAGGTGTATTCTCAGTGGGGTAGTTCCCCAGGTGAGCTAACTTACCAAAAGCTATGGTAATGCATTTTTTGACATTTAGCATTAGTCCGTGATTCTGTTACCGGTGATTGGAATACAGCAGGAGATCTTGGTTATCCACACATAAACAGATATACCCTGTGCTCTGGCCTCTGGATTTGCACTGGCTTGCAAAAAAATCAAGCAGGCACCCATGGCTCTACTGTATCTCATGTGGCCTTTTCACAGTCAAGCTGCCATTCAAGGTTAAACAAAAGCATAAGTCTGTGAACAGGAACAATCTATTATCTCATCAACCTTTAAAAGAATGTCTGCTTAGAGTTTCCTCAACCATCTAATGAGTGATGGCCTTAATGGGCATAGCCATGCCTAAGCCACATTCACCATGGCATACACATTGCTGTAATTGTTTATTTATTTTGTACAATGAGATATGCTGGGAATGTAATAAAAATGACACATTTATTCTGAGTTTTTTTTTATTCTTTGAAAAAGTATACTGTCCAGAAACATGCATTACCTGGGGTTGGTGGGGGTTACATTTGTGGAGAGGCAGGGGGCATTACATTCTGGAAGTTAGTGTACACTTACAAAAATCTTGGATATGCTCCTAGTGGCCTGTAACTGAACTAGGCCTGCAGTATTGGATGTGTACCTGTCATAAGCAAATCCTCTCATGAGGTCTGTTACATACAGTTCTGCAATTAAAATTCACCACAATCAGCTGTCATTTAGTTCTCAAGTTCTGTTTACTTGATGGTCTAGAAAGTATTCCCATATCAGTGTCTTTTGTGTTTTGTTAATCTATTTTTCATACCAAGTAAGACAATGAAAATACAAAGAAAATATGCAGATGCCTGTTTTCCAATCAAACTGAGAGGATTTTCTGTTAATAAATGTTATAAGCAGGAGGCCCTGCAACAAAAATCAGCAAATTGAAATCAGTATTCTTGTTAAACAGTTGGCACAGGGCATGGACAGAAAGCAGATCAATATGGCTACTCATCCAACTTCTGGCAAGGGGGCAGCCACACAACAGTATATCCAATTTATTCCTGCTGCCTCCCTAGAAGGAAAATAGAAAAAGTAGTCTTGAGATGCTTAACATTTCCTGCACTCCAGAGTCCTCAAATCTACTCCTAAACCTAAGTCACTTGCCAGTGAGGTTGCTTTTTAAAATGTTATTTTTTTAGAGATATGCAGGATCCATCAAGTCCTGGATTAAGCAGTAGACTATCATAGCAAATATACAAAACAAAACTACTAACCAGACAACCAGAGATTATTTAGATGCTCTGGCAATCAAGAAGACACGCAGAGAAGAAGAGAAGTGAAGGGACATTTCTCACTCGGCTCTCCCAGGGGGGTGAAGAGGATTTTGTGCACTAAGGAGCATATTGGGCAGGCACAATTTCCCTGATAGTAACTAGAGAAGCCACCTCTCATGCTTCTGGGGTGGTGAAGAATGTCCATCGTGGGAAGCCCATTGCATGCCCTCTCCCTTGCATAGCCAAGGTGATGTGGGAAGAGCTGCAAATATGTAAAAAAAATGTTGAACCACCCGATAAGTGACATGCAGTGGGAGCAAAAAAAAAAAAAAAATATATATATATATATATATATATATATATATATATATATATATATATATATATATATATATCCTTGCTCCTCTCCACAAGTGTAATCCCCATTAACACCAGTTATTCATAACTTCTTTACAATAGAGGGATAAGGTCCCAGCTATATAACCCAGATGATCTAAATCTGACTAGTGGCCTGGGCAACTGTATTAGCTAGCATAATAGATAGAGGAATAGTGACATTTGACCTGCTTGAGTCTCTTTAGTGGAAATAATTGGGTGAAGAATTATGTGTTAAACGGTTTAGCTGCTCTTTGCTAACCTAGTGGAGACCACAGCTCAGAACAGAGGCTGCTAGGTTTGGTAAAGGAGCAGGTTGGGACATTCCTAGACCATGTCTAATTGTAGACAGTGCCCTCTAAGGAAATTTGCCATCACACAGAGGCTGGAGGCTGGTACCCTTCAGAAATCCCAGGTGTCTGTAATACAGGGTTGCCAGATTTCCAGCAACCCAGGTAGGGACAAAAAAAAATAGAAGGTCTCTCACGAAGTGAAGACCAAAAAAAAAAAAAAAAAAAAAAATAAAAAAAAAAAAGGGCTCTTACATAAATAATTGATAAGGAGACATGCATACTGCATGTAAGCTGTTTTTAATGACATATATTACTCAAGCCAAATATGCAAATAAGTACATACATACAGTTATTATGCATTACAACATTACAAACAGTAATCTTGGTGTTGAATATGTAGAATTGGAATACAATTTTCAACCATTCAGCAATTCCAGTCGACAATAAAGAACATTTTTCACACATGACAGATGAAAGCGCTTAACCCTGTGTAAGAGCTCCAGTGTTATTCATTTTATGTAAATAAAAACTTTGTTTTGTCGGTATCCAAGGACTCGAGTGTTGGGGAGTTTATCATCTGCTGTTTTGGATTGTAACATTACAAACAGTCACATATTAGATACCTTCGAAACATTTTAGTTAAATTCTAATTAGAAACATGTATAATCAAACCACATACATGGAATTAACTACATATACATAATAGTCACACAGTAACAATAATAATAACAATAGTACACTTTGAACATTTGCAGGAATCACAGTTATTATGCATTGCAAACAGTCACATATTCATTAGATACATTGTAAACATTGTAGTTGCATTCTAATTATAAACATGTATAATCAAACCACATACGAATTAACTACATACACAGAATACTCACACAATAATAATGACAGCAATAACAGCAATACCGTAGTCCACCTTTGAATGAATATTTTGATTTAAATTCACAAAGTTATATAATAACAGCTTTATTACAAGTACTTTTCACAGCTTTTAGCTTGTTTCAAAATATATTCACCATCTTTAGTCGATAAAAATTTTCTAAAGTCTTTACAAGTGTAATTAAAATTTTGTTTGACCATTAATTCAGCTTCCACAGTCTCTAACAACAATCTGTTTCTCTCCTTTCTCCAGGCTGCACTCATTAGACTAAATATTCTCTCACAAATTGCATTGGAATGTGGAATTGAGAGTATGTGGGCCACAATTTTGTACAAATTACTGCAAGCAGGATGATCTTTAAAAAATATTATCCATTTCTCATCTATTGTTTTTTTCATTTGCTTCAGTCATACTCAGTACAAACTTGTTTAATAAACAGACATCTTCATATAGAAGGTCAGTATTGCAAGTAATATTAAACAATTTTGTTAATTCTTCAATTGATGGGAATTCGATTTTACATTTGGTTTTAAGGATAAGACATTAATGCATTGAAATTTGTTACTTTCAAAGTCAAACCATTTCTGTAGGTATTTTATCGCTGTGTCAAAAATGTCTGTCGTCATTTTTGAAACGGGATTTTTTGATGTCATCACTGCATTTTAGTAACATTGTTCTAGCAATGCTTCCATAAAAGGCATAATTTTTTTTTTGACTGAGTGACTGCAATACGCGTTCATTATTTCAAAACATCAATTATTAAAACATCATTGCTTTGAAGTTTTGTTAACGCATTCTGAATAATACTGCATGCATTTGCAACAAACCCCAGGTATGCTAATGCCAATTCATCACTGAAAAACAATTCAAGAATTTCAGATTTGGATTTTTGACTCAGAAAGTACAATCGTATTGGCTCAAAATTTGTTATTAACCGCTCAATTGCGGGCATCAAAGTGAGCCATCGAGTCGGCACATGGCATAACATTTCAGACCACTCTACTTCTAGCCATTCGAATAATTCTTTCAGTTGTACGACTCTTTTTGTTGACGAACTAAATTCATTATAAATTTTTATAACGATCGACTCTATATCAAAAGTTAAAGTTTGTGCAGCTTTTTTAGCAGTATTATGTAGTATGTGACAATTACACCCAATTCCAATTATATTTGAATTAAGGTCTTTTAATTCTGTAAAGACGCTTTGTTTTTTTACCAAAATTGACGTTAGCATTGTCGTTGCAGAAAGCTGTTACATTTTGTATTTTTAAATTATTATCTTTTAAAGCCGTTGTTATAGAATCTGCTATACTAACTGATGTCTCACTTTCCAGTGAGTAGAAGGTTAATAATTTTGTTTGAATGCCCTGTTCTTTGTGAAAATACCGAACAATTAATGGGAAGGTTTTTATATTGCCTTTATTTGACGCGTCGGTACTCACAGAAAATGGCTGGTCATCTTGCAATTCTTTCAAAATAATTCTTTTTGATTCAGGTGCAAGCACACGTGTAATAATTTTTGTTGCTTTAGTTCTACCACAACAATATTTTTTTGATATTGTTGAATCTGGGAACAAACAAGAAAAGAGCAATCCTGCACAGTCACTGGAAATGTAACTGTGTGAATGCTTCACAGTGTGAAAACAAAAGCTGTTTCTGCAGCAATAATATCATCTTCTTCCTTTGAATTTTTGTCATGAAAATGTTGTTATTTTGGTGGACGCCGAAGCTGATGAAATATTGTTGGTGTGCAGTAGACTTCATATGTCGTTTGATGTCATTTTCACCACCATGTCCAATTGAAAATGACGTATTATTGCACATCGAGCATATAGCATATCCTTCTCGTCCTTCTCGTAACCAGGAATATTTTTCATCCAATCAGTGTTGAATTTCACCTGCCTTTTTATTTTCTTTAATGGAGTATTATCAACATCTTGAGAAGTACTCATGTATAGAATGATGAAAAGTTTTACATGTTAAGATATTTTTAATAGAATGTAGAAATCAACTATGAACAAGCAAGAAATGCCAGGCTGGGTCTTGTAAACTCAACAAAAAAGTTGTAAAATAAAACCACTAAGAACAGAGACAGAGTCCGACTCCAAGTTGATTTCACATTTTAGTGGAGTTAAACTGCAATAGTCGCTATTCGATGTTTCTTAATGTAAAACTGGTTTTGAGAGCTCAAGTGTAGTACCAGATGCTTTACAACAAAAGACAGAACTCCTGCAGTAAGATGATCATTAGAAATAAGTTCATAGACTTCTGCATAGAAAACCTTTGCATAACCCAAAAGTTTTTGCAATATCAGAGGAGGTTAGGATGTACCGACGGTACCTCACCAGATTTGTATAACTGGAGCTGTAAACACCCTAGAGGTTTCCAACAAAGAGAATTCTACATTTAAAATCTTTAAGCTACCAGAAAAGACTAAAAGCACTGACTCCCTGGCCTTGAGTGTCTTACAGACTCTTCAGAGGAAATCAATACCTTGCCTTCCACACAGTCAGGCGACCCAGCAGTCAAAGACCTTTTGTACCTTCACAAATCAAACAATCCCAAAAATATCAGATCATCAGATCTAAACCAGCTTTAACAGAGCAGTAACACAAGGTGGAGAGACAAATTAGTTACTCAGAATTTTCAAAACCTCTGGAATAGACTCGCTCTTCATATAAATCAGTTTAACACACCACCTTCTTTCAAATGGGACCTGGATAATTCAATAAGTATTCATAAATTCAACCTAGGCATGACTGGCACAAGACAACCCTCCTCGAAAAGGGGGTTACACAACTTACAACAATCTATGGTGGGGAACTGACACGGCATAATGGTGCAAGAGTATGTAAGACTCAGTAGCCTTAAACTTCTTGTGATAACAATAAATGCACTTAAATGGGGAAGACATCCCTGATCACTATCAACAAGAAACTTTATTCTCTTGTAAAATCATCCAAGGCTAGCTTCAAAGAAAAATCGCCATGGACTCCAAAGATAACCACAAGGCATTCTTTAGCTATGTCAAGAATCTAAGTGGCAATTCTCAGATTTTCTCAGAGTTGGTGTTGGTGCTGAGAAATACACTGAACCGACCGATATAGCCAACATCTTGGCATACAGGTTCAGTGCAAACTTCACCCTCTCACCCCCAAAAGGGCCCATAACTATACCAGAAGAATGCAGTGGCCCTGAAATCACAGACACTCAGGTTAAAACAGCCCTCTCCAAAGCCAAAAACACAGCATCAATGGGACTGGATGGTGTCCCAGGCTGCGTCCCCTCCTATCCTACACAAGCTCAAAGATGAACTAACCTCTCATCTAAACACACTGTTTAAACTCAGCCTCTCCACAGGCTGCATGCCCACAGAGTGGTGCACAGCAATGGTTATTCTGCTCCACAAAAGTTGGAGCCACTCGCAACAGAACCTGGGAACTATCGCCCTATAAGCCTGACTAGCTTGGTATGCAAAGCTATGGAGTGCATCATCATGGATCTCAGTAACAGAGACATTGGGAACCTCCAAACACTGGACCCTACCCATTTTGTCTTTGTTAAAGGCAGATCATGCCTCAGCCTCCTAAACCTGGTGGACTTCTTTGAGACAGTTACCAAGGCTATAGATGAGGGAAGGGTGGCCCACACAGCCTACCTAGAGCTCACAAAGGCTTTTGACACCATTCCCCACTCAGGTATTTTATAGACAAGCTCACCAGCCTGAACATAAACCCTTGGAGCTAGGTCTGACTCTAAAGCGGTTACAAGTGGCATGTATGTCACCTCTTCTGTTTGGTCCTTCATAATTTACCTTCTTCTTCTTCTTTCGGCTTTTCCCGGTTAGGGGTCGCCACAGCGGATCACATGTCCGCTCATGATTGGCAGTGGAGTTTTACGGTGTCGAGTTGCCAGTCCAGCACACTCACACACACACACACACACACACACACACACACACACACACACACACACACACACACACACACACACACACACCTAGGGCCAATTTAGAGTGTCCAATCCACCTATAGCATGATGTCTTTGGGATGTGGGAGGAAACCAAAGCACCTGGAGGAAACCCACGTGACCACAGGGAGGACATGCAGACTCTGCACAGAAGGCACCCCAACCGAGGATCGAACCAGGGAACCTCTTGCTGTGAGGTGACAATGCTAACCTCTACATCACCGTGGCCACCACCGGTCCTTTGTAATTTACCATTGAGGCAAAGCCTGTGCACATCTGCCAGTACTCTTACACTGGAAGACATCACAGATTGTTACTGGATGTACAGTGCTTAACTTGTACAGGAAGCACAATATGCTAAAGTTTTCTTCTTACCTTAGGATGTTGACCTGTGCCTAATTTTAGGAATTTCACCTGGGATATATATACCTGGCATCATCCGTGATGGAGATTCAACTTGTGGTGGACAGGGCTCATCCTGTGCCATCACCAGTTTGGAAGAGAGCTTTTTTTCATGCATATTAATCCCTTCTCCATGTCCACTCTCTGATACCTGAGATGCTAACTGAATGTGGAATAGGACAATGCATTCTGCCTGCATCTTAGTGTTGGTTACAGTTTGTCAATATTTCTAAAACAAAACTGTAAATATACTTAGCCTAATACAATTATCTGTTCTTGTTAGAAAGCAAGACAACCATCTTCAGTTTATTTAACATTTGTTGACTGGGAAATTCTGACTAGGACATAGCCTATTTTCAGAGAAATGGTCCAGATGCATGTATTTGGAATGTGGGAGTGTGGGAGAAAACCAGAGTACCTGGAGGAAACTCACACAAACGCAGCGAGGACATGCAGACTCCTCACAGAAGGCATCCCAGATTCCCAGCTGAGAATCAAACTGGAGAACTTCTTGCTGTGAGGCAACAATGTTAACCACTACATCACTGTGCCATGCCATCCAATATGTAGGAGATTTGCTCTAGCTTTGAAAGTTGTTTAGAATTATGAAATATGCTTATGGAGGTTGTTGCAAGTATAAAACTATATTCTGCTGAGACTAGAGTAGCTCATCCATGATTCATTATCTTTACTACTTTAAATAAGGATTTAATTTGCACCATACGGCTGTTTTGTGAATTCTTACATGAGTCTGTGTTTTCACAATTGTTACAGACTTGTAATAATATTTTTAAAATTATTTAATATCAACATTTTAAAACAGCTTTCATACTATTTTTTTATTGTATACAAAATCAATGAAATTGTCTTGGGTAAAAGGAATGTTTACATGTTCAATGAAAGGAAACTGCCATTTTAGATAGAAAAATATTTTACCATATTCTTAACAAAATAATAAATGCTGTTTTTACAAGCTGCAGGAAAGATATACTGAATAAGATTACTAATGTGTAAAACATGACAACCTTATATTAGGAAAATTTAAAACAATCAGCAAATATTTTTTATTTTCCATGAGAATTTAACAAACTGTGATATGATTCCATTGTGTGATGAGCAAATAAAATTATTATGTACTTCAGATGTCAATATATGTTTTAGATAAATATTTACACAGTTTAGAATTTAAGAAATATACATGTATACAGTATACTTATTACTTAGGCAAGTCGCTAGAAGAGTTTTTGCTTATTGTAGCAGCCTGTTAGTCACCTTTGGAAAGGTAATACAAATTCTAACTTCTATCCAAAATTCAGGCTGTGTGGCCCACTGGGACGAGACGACGACAAGTGTCACCTCTCTCTCACACACTCACTTCATACATTTTGTATATGTGAGTCTGCTCTCTGCTGCCAATGCGCAGCTCAATAATATATTAAGAATATCAAGCAAGTTAACTCACTGTGAATTTTGTGAAAGTGTAGCTGCTTTGCTCACTCAGTAGTCGTCGTTGCAACTTGCTAGTAGAGTAGACACATTGGCATCATCGATCATTCGCAGTCTCGTCGCTACGCAGTACGCTGACACAGCAGAGCAGTCGCAGTCAGAAGAGCCCTTAATCACGCCCTCCCAGTCTCCCATGCACAGGATGACGAAAAAAAGGGTACGTATATACGTACAACTTCAAGACACAGCCAGGAAGTAACACACACACTTCTCCGTCGCCTCGCCGTCGGGATTTGTACAGCTTAAACGGGACCCGGGATTTCTGCGGTGAACTCGGGATAATCCCGCTGAAATAGGGACGTCTGGCAACCCTGCTGTAATATGATGACCTTGTTTTCTCCACTCCTCTCCAGGGTCATGGGGGTGTTATAACTCTCAACTTTTACCTCCAGAATTAGGGACAAAGCAAAAAATAAGTAGGGAAAAAAGGCCCTAAAACAGGGACACTTTTTAAAGTACAATTGTGTAAGTAAACTTACCCTAATAGTAGATGTTTGAACAATCACTGCTGTAGTAGCATTAGCTATATGGGTTATATCCAGCCAAGGATATAAGTCAGCCAGCTTCCAAAGTTTCAGGGCACCTTCCATGCTCCTGAACTGTTACTCAGCTTGAGCTGAGCTGAGCTGACTAAAAACACAGCTTTGATCACCAAGCGATTCAGAACTTTCATGTCAAAAGAAAGGTGAAGCTGAGCCCTGAAAGAACAATGCTAGGAAAACAATAAATGTGTCCACATACCCTGACATAAATAACACACCAAAAAACACGGGGGGTGGAGGCAGCTGCTACTGCAGCAGTGATTGTTTGAAGATCTACTGTTGGGCTATTGCACGTCTGTACTATGTTCATCATACTGACCTCTGCTGCAATAGCCCACCCCCTTTTCAGGAAAGAAAATAGGGAGATGGATAGTTTGATTTAAAGGAAACTAGGATACCACTTTAAGCAAAAAAAAAAAAGAAGGATTAGTTCTCAAAGAAACCCTGTCTCTGTGAAAATTGAGATAGGGTTGAATCACCATAAGCGCTTGCAACTCAGATAACTCTTGTAGAGGTCAGAGCAGTCAGTAAAACGGTTCTCTATGTTAAGAACCTCAAGATAGCCAGATTAGCAGGTTCAAATGGAGCAAGTGTTAGATTCTCTAATACAAAATTAAGATCCCAAGGAGGGGCCACCATTTTTCTTGTATGCCTCGTAAGCAAAACCCCTTTCAAAAACATTTTAACATGAGAATGCATTGAAAGAGGAGGATCCATGGGCAGACACACTGAAATGGCCAATAAATTAACCTTTATAGAATCAAAAAGTCCATAGCATAGTAGCTCACACAAATATTGTAAACCAGAGAACAACTAGCCCTGAATTGCTGTTGGTTATGTTGTAGGCACCAACTAGAAAACCTTTTCCATTTGCTAATATGTGATTTTCTGGTAGCAGGCTTTCTTACCTCTGTTACTACCTGTTGCACATCATCAGTAAACAGGTGCCTAAAGGGAATTAAGACATGCAGTCATCTGAAGTTAACTGGGGTCAGGGTGTATCAACTACCCATAATCTTATGTCAGTAGATTCATTCTGTGAGGAAGCTTGTGGTAATTGTCCCTGGACATTTCAAAAAGAAGGGAGAGCCTCTATTGCCTGGGCCAGAAGGGAATCACCACAATGATCTTGGGGGATTCCTTCTGAATCTTCACAAGTACTTTGGATATCAATGGAAAGGGTGGAAAAGCATATAAGAACATTGCTGTCCAAGTAAAAATGAAAAGGTGTCTGTCTTCCAGATCTTCTTGCCTGGACTCCTGGAGCAGAATGTTGCCAGCTGATTGTTCTGAGAGGAGTCAAACATGTCTACTTGAGGAACCCACAAATGTATCGAATCTTGGAAGACGCCCCCCCCCTCGATCTAGTTTCCATTCATGAGGGTCTGCCTTTGTCCTGCTCACCTTGTCTGTCACACATTTTTGCTCTAAGGGAATGTAGGATGCCTGTAGAGTGAGAGTGTGCTGTGAAGTTATATCCCAAGGTAACATGGCTATTCTGCAAGTGTGGTATGACCTGGTTCTCCCTTGCCTGTTGACGTACTGCATGACTGTGGTATTGTCTGTAACAACTTGAAGAGATCCCAGGGACCAAAGATGATTCAGATTGCTTAGTGCCCTGATCAGGGCAAGCATTTCTTTTATATACATGCTTGCATCTGTCCTTGGTATCCCACACACCTTGCACTTTTATCCCTCGTGAAACTGCTTCCCAAGCAAAGTCAGAGGTGTCTGTGCTGACTGATTGCTTTGGAGCAGGGAAGGATGGGGAGAGCTGGATATAAGGATATTTGCTGTCACCACCATGCAATTTCTCCTATGATAACTCCAGCTCTGGGATTTGAAAAGACAAAAGATGTTGGTGCTTGGACCAAATAAACTTCAGATGTCATTGTATCTTTTCTCATGTGGAGTCTTGTAAGGAGTATCATGAGAATCATGAGACACAAAATCTTGAGGGATTCCCTTTCAGGGATTGAAATCTGAGTGGAAAATCTTAGAAATAGATCTAGATATAGATCTACTTTTTTCATGTGGAAGAAAAGCTCTTTCAACTGATGTGTCTAGCTGACACCCCAGGAACACAATTCTGTGTGAAGGAGTCATAAAAAGAGTTTTGAATGTTCTCTTGGAAATCCAGCTTGTGTAAGAGCTCTCTCAGCCAAGAGAGAGAATCCTGATACACTGAAAAAGACTCTGCAAAGATAAGCAAGTTGTATAAATATGGAAAAATGTGGATCCCCTGTAGCCTACAATGAGCTACAACTGGAGCGATACACTTTGTGAACTCTTGATGCAGTGGATAGTCCAAGGGGTAAGGAAGAGAGCTGAGGATGTGATCCAGACTCACAAAACCTTAAGACATGCATGAGGTCTGAATAAGGGTGTGATGATAAGCATATTTTAAATCTTGTATTACCAGAAACTGAAACGAGGAAGAAGAGGAAACAGGATGTGAAGTGACAGTATTTTAAACTTGGGGACTATCACAAACAGGTTTGGGAAAGAAAGATCCAGAACTCGTCTCCAAGCATTTTCTTTCTTTGGCACTGAAAAACATAATTGAATAAAAACCTTTCACAATATGGGAAGGAGGAAGTGGTTCTGTCACTCCTTGGAACAGCATGTGTTGAAGGTCAAGAGGAAATAAAGGAGTCTGGTCTGGTGGGGGAGGAATTCCCCCCTGGAAAGGAGTTTCCTCCCACAGACATCTGTAACTTTGATGGATGATCTTCAAAACCCATTTCTCTGAGACAAAGCGAAAGGTGGAGATTCAAACTTTCTGGAATGGAAAAGGGACTGCCAGGTTGAGATGTGGGAACAATTTTGACTTGGACTGTCCTTGATTTGTGGGGAGTTCCTAAATTCTTTTGCCATTTATTCTTACATGTCCATTTACCCACACATTGTTGAGACTGTTTAATATTTTTTTTTTTTTTGCAAAAATTGGATGAGAATTAAAGAATTCCTTAGAAATGTTGGAAAAGGAGGGCTGAAAAATCTTAGAGGCTTCCTCTCTCAACACACCTTTTGATAACCACTTCAGCTGAGGAACAAACTGAATCTTTATACAAAGTAGAATTTAAAACATAATTTTTTCACATCATCTTGAAGTTTCTGAGAATGAAGCCAAGGAAACTTCCCAGAAGAGTACCAGTGGCCATAGCCCTGGAAGAAGTAGCAACTGAGTCATACACACAGAAAGAGTTGTGACCGGTAATATGGAAGAAATTAAATTATTCAAATCAGATTTTTCTTCCCAAGAAGAAACTACAGACAAAACATTCCTCATACTTTCACAATTAGTTCGTATAAACTTTAACTTTAGCCTGACAATTCAAAATTCTGAAAATCAGAGTTGCAGAAACACACACTTTTCGCATACTTATCAATAATCTTTCCATTCTTGTCACAAAGAGTAGGACTGGAATTCACTAAATGTTTAGCAGCAGTAGGATTAACTAAAGCTACAGCTGCTGCTTCAGTTTCAGGAAGAATGTATAAATATGTAAAATAGTGAACTTTATACATTCTGCTTTTTTAGGGGCAGTATGCTGACTATCATGAAAACTGCAGGCAGTGAAACACACATCCTCCAAAGCTGGCAAAACTGGTGGAATGGGTGAAAATTCTTGAAATTCATTCTGAAACAGCTCATAATATTTTCTGAAAGACTGAGAAATCTCACTGTTCTCCAACTGGAAACACTAGCACATTCTGGAAATAGTCTCAGAGAAAGAGAACCCCCACACCTACCCCCCTGCATGGAGAGTCAGAAACTGAGCTCTCCTCTGAGTCTGAATCAGACAGCTGAGGAGAAAACCCTGTATCTGTCCCTTCATCTTCCTATTCAGATTCAGACTCTTGAATCTGCTCAGGAAGAGAGGCATCCCTCTTTCTTTTACCTGAAACTGCCTTATAAGAAGGAACAACATCCTAAAGTAAACCCTGATCCAGACCTAGTAAACTACTTATGTCTAAGGAAATTTGAGGAGCAGTAGATACATGTTTATAGTTTTCTGTTTCTTTTTGACAAGAAAGATGGGGACAACAGTGTTATCAGGGGCAGCAGTAGCTTCCCTGGGGATGGGAACAACAATCTGGGCAAACAGGGAAGTCTTCCCTGTTCCCTCTCCCAGGACCAACAAGAGTGGGTCTCCCGTGCCCACTGAGGAGATAACAGCTGCAGAGGATGTACCTTACCCCTCATCCACAGTGGCTTCAGGTGCTACACCAGAGGAATCCAGGATAAAAGATGAGTGGTCTTAGGAACAAGCTATGGCAACAGCAGAGTCACACACCTAGGGGTCAGGCAAATTACTAGCCTGCTATTTGTGTCTGAAGGAAGGGCCAACTATGTGACAGATATTCTTCTCCATGGGCAAGCCAAAAATGGTGTCTGTTTCTCTAGGAAAACAACCAGCAAAAGCTGTTAAAACACAAACTCCTAGCTTAACATTAACTTTCCTAAACAGGAAAGTTTAATAAAACAATTTTTTTTTAATGTGGAAGATTTTTCCCTAAAGGAAACTTATCAGCCCAACAAAGGAAGAGCACAAGCCAACCTTTGATCTTAGAAAGCCTACAAAGAGCACTCTCTTCAATGGCAGGAAAGCTCTGCAGGGCTTGGAACCCAAACCTGTCCTTTTAGTCAGCTTAGCTCAAGATTACTAATGGTTTAGGCAGTTGGAAGGTGACCTAAGCTTTGGAAGCTGACTGGCTGTTACATCCTTAGCAGGATATAACCCACATAGCTAAGGCTAGTTTCTCAAAACAATATCCAATTTTAGTATGGATGGAGCAAAATTTTGTTAAAAAATTAGAGGCTTCCCTAAAAATAGGAACATTTGTGAGGTATATGGCTACATCTGTGGTACCCCCATCCAAAGATATGTTGGCCCAGAGTTTTGAAAGATCTGTGAGGAAACCTGGAGAGCTAAAGCCAGCAGTAGCTGGTCAAAAAAAATTATCCTACCCCAACGTTTTAACCACAGAGCATGTTATATGATGATGATGATATTATATTAAGTAAGTTGGTGCAGGAGGTGAGGAGCCTGCATAGGAGTGTGTGTGAGTGTGTGTGTGTGTGTGTGCGTGCGCGCGCGGGGGGCGGGGGGGGGGCTTGCCAGCCACTTCATCCAAGGACATTAACTATTTTTTTATTAACCTGTTTTCAATGAAACAGTTTATTGATTTATTGATTGACACAATAAACCATGGTATATATATTTTCTTCTGACAATCCTCACAACAGTGTAATGGAAGGCTCCATGACAGAAAAACAGTACATGAGCAATCATCAGTCAAAAGTGCAGTCACAAAACTATATTAACACATTAAGGTCTGAAACTTGCTGTAACACATATAAAGAGTTTTTGAAGGAGGTCTGCCCCCTTCACTACCTGATATGGGGAGCTGTACCCCTACCCTACACTTCTATTACATATATGTGGTAACTCAGAATAAGGGAAAAACTTCAAGATACCATAGTTTCAATCATTTATGCAAGTTACTTAAATTGCACACTGTTGTGATCACACACGTATTATATTTCTTCTTGGCATCCCCTCTTCTAACATTCTTTTGTGAAAGTGTATGACATGTGAAATGGTAAAGTGATACTATAGCAATAATCCATGGCTGGGTGTGGGTAATGCTGGATTTACCTACAGTTGGTAGGGTTTGGTCATGAGGGCAAAGCCCAAGTGACCAAACAAAGCTAACCAATGGTAAATCCAGCATTACCTACAGCCAGCCGTGGGTTATTGCTATTATACAATGACATTATTTAAGAAAAACGTACCTACTTTTCTTAAATAGTGTCCTTGTATAAGGGCAGTTTGCTGCTCTTCCGTGTTTTTCACTGGTATCTTGGGGCTTTCTCAATGTACCACGCATGTGTATGGGGCTTTTGTTCCCATGCTTATGCAGTACATTAGTGCTGTGTAAAGGAAGCGAAAGGAAGACCTCCATTGCTTTTTTTTTTTTTAATTAAAAAAAATAAATAAACCGGGAGATTTTCAGCATATGTTTTCAAATCCGGACACTTGAAAGCTATTGCAGTGACAGGACAAGGGAAATGCAAGGAAGATCAGGTATGTTTATTTAGTTTTGCATAATGTACCCAATTTTCCTTTTATTTTCTCTGCCCTGTCTGTCTCCTAGCTGTCAAGTGTCTGGATTTTAAAACATTTTTTTTTAAGTGAAGAAAATGGATAATCTCATTGATTTGCTAGAAAACTACACATTTTATGAGAAACAGACCAAAAATATGAGCCAAAAATCTGGACATTCTCCAAAAATCTGGACAGCTGGGAGGTATCACTAATAAAAAGGCAGACAATCAATCGCTGTGCTGAAGAAAAAAGTGTCCCACTCCCACCTAAACTAGTCCTTGTCCCCTTCCTCTTCCCCTCGCAGCTCTCACACTTTACCACAACTACTCATTTAAGGTCTTTATTATTTTCTACCAACCTTGAATTTCTCTCTGATGGTAATTGTTAGATAGAATCGAACTTTTTATATTATATTTTATATACTTAATATGTACCATGGCTGATTAAACGCTCAGTATTACTCCTGTATTCTAACATGTTCAGTTATACGTTGTATTCTGTTTCTCCTGTGTATATACACTTGTATGTTAATATTGTATGATGTTTTGCTTGTGTATTTATCTGTGCAGCTTTTCTCCGCGGGTCTCCATTGATAAAGGGCTGTGCAGCCCAGTCGGACTAACCCAGTTAACAAATGTTAAATAAATAAATAATAAAGTGCTGTGTCTGCATTTTTGACTTAATTGTCAGATAATAAAAGGTATAACTATAATAGAAGAACAGCAAACCCATTTTTCTAATTCAGAAGTACACTCATTTTACAACCTACGTCTGGGAATTCTGGTTTCGGTATGATGTTAGCCACTTCTGGGAGATTCCCATTCATTATATGAAGGTATTTAGAGATGCCCAATGTGCTGTCTCACTTCATGTTATCTCTCAGTATCTATGCAACCACACGTCTCCTTAAGCCACTGTGCTTTTGCCAGGGTTTCAGTACCATTTTTACACAGTTACAAATTGACAAACCATTGCTGAGTGATGGGAACCCACACTACAGCACATTCTGACCAGATACCATTTTTACCAAATTACAAATTGACAGACAATTGCTGAATGATGGGAACCCACACTACAGCACATTCCAACCAAATACCATTTCACCAGAAAATGGAGTGGAACACTAATTTATTTTCCCCCTTGTAAGAGTCATAGTGCACGTTAACAGTATCCAAATTACCTGAACTTTTGTATGCAGTTCTTTCAGTGGCAGAACTGTATACTTTTTATTATAATACTTTTCCTATAGTCATGTAATGTTGCCTTTGCATTTACATTGAGGCAATGTTTATTACAAATTATTGTTTTTGTAATGTTTAGACCCATTAAACATAAATACCCTTATAGGTTTGTTTGATTGGGGAGTGGATTTAGGTGACACACTGTATTCAAGTGGATAATAAGGGAATAGGGGTGACTGGAATTCTTTCTTTTGGTATATGCTTGATTTACAGTGAGCACGCTGGTTGGGCTGACCAGTCAGCATGCTGGTTTTTGAATATTAATGGCCAGTCACTGTATAATATTAAATATTGGCTCCCTGTTGGTAAACTAAAAATCATAGTACTGATTTCTAATGCTGAATATCTGAAAACAGAACTTTGCAGTATTTCTTTCATAT
The DNA here is from genome assembly GCF_019279795.1 of Protopterus annectens. Classification (NCBI taxonomy): domain Eukaryota; kingdom Metazoa; phylum Chordata; order Ceratodontiformes; family Protopteridae; genus Protopterus; species Protopterus annectens. The sequence continues at coordinate 1,188,613,419 of NC_056747.1, read as the reverse complement.
GCATCTCTCTTGCTAGATAGGGATTTTACATACCCCTGTTGCTGCATGGCTCCCCTAAGGTGTATCCCTGTATCAGTCTATGGGCACATATTGTGGCAGTCCACATGGACGCTGAACTCCTTAAACTAGTATCACTAGCCTCACCCCATAAGATGGCGAGAACTGGGCTCCCTCAAGCAATGAGATCAAGCCTGGAAGCCACCACTGCTGCTCATAAGGCAGGCTTAGTTCAAACGGGTTATAGCCCTGCCATCCCCCAACATGTGCTGGCATCTGGTTTGGAGGCTGAAAAACTATGAAGCATGGTTTCAAGGAGTGGCTCTGTCACATACCCAAGTTCAGTATTTCCCACACCCACCTGTATACTCAAACTGGTCACCATTTTCACTTCTCTGGCCTCCACTAAAGCTTAGGAATACCCACAAGTCATCCCTCAACTACCCCTCTCAGGAACCGTGAGCAGTCTTACCCTCATCAGTCCTTCCCTAGTCCCTGCCAGCTCCAATAGGCACCTCAGACACTAATCAGATTTGGGTCACTTGGGTCATATTCAGGCCTTTATCTCTCTACAGCAACAGAAATAGCATTTTTGCATCCTGATGAAGTCTTGCAAACATGATTATGTCCACGACAATCCAGCTCTAAATCTTAAATCAGTTTTAATCTACGTATTTCTTTCTCCTCTCTTCGATCTCCACACTGAGGCAAACAGGGGCTGTATCCATCCCTTTGCTGTATGATCCTTTTAGTTGGGGAGATTTTTTCTTTATCCTATGCATACCTTTCCCACCCGCTATAGGGCATGCAATGTGACTAAGACGGTCCATATGTACGTATATCACATGAACACCCCATGATACTATTTTTTTCCTTTCCTTTTTGGCAATCAGGCAAAATTCACTTTTCTACAACTACTGTTTATATGGATAGCCTGAGAATCACAGGATAGTTTAGTGAGGCTAATTAATGCTGCTGTTCATTAAAAGTTTCAGTCACATAGTATATATGGAGACATTATAGGAGGCAGTGTAAAAACTCTATGTCACCGTACAGAGCAAATGAATTTCCTTTATGGGCAGGTACAAGACACATGCAAATTCATCTTGTCTTGGGTTTGCATACTGCTAGACTTTGGAATTCAAACCATTATCTTCTAGATATGTTACACTCTTTATTAAACTGTCCAGACTATGAGAAAATAAACAATACTCTCCTCTGACAGTGCTGTATCATTTTAAAGTGACAAATACAATTTACCACATTGATATGAATTAGTCACTTTAACTGGTGTACTCTGAACTTGATTTGACTGTTGCCAGCTATTTAAGTATAACTTGTATTTTTCTTTATGCTAAATTCAAACATTATCTTGTTTTCTTTTTTAATCCAGACTGAGCTCAAGCCTTACATTTTAATTAAATATTAAACTTCATGCAGGATGACTGCCAAACATTGACAATGCACTGCTGTCTTTCTGTTGCCCTGACTTGTGCAGTAGGTGACAGTAGCTGATGACAAAAAGCAATTGTTACACATGCAGCCCTGACTGAAGTTTCTTCCTTTTATAGTATGTACCATTTGCTGTCCTGAGTTGGCCTGCCCTCCTGTATAAGTGCTGGAATGGCTATATAAACAGAGAGAGTGTCCCCAGCCATCTGTCCCTGAGCCTGCAAACTTTGAAGAAGACCCTTTCAAGCTCCTTGGAAGAAAATTCAGCACCATGGCCCCCAAAAAAATAGAACCCAAGAAGGAGGCAGCTAAGCCTGCTCCTCCTCCTCCTCCCCCAGAGCCTGAACCCCCCAAGGAGCCAGCCTTTGACCCCAAGAGTATAACTGTAAGTATGAATTTCTTATCTAGGTAATTGAAATATACAGCATCTTTTTTGTTACATTTGTAGCTTTAATGTTTTCTTGCTTTATACATTTGATTATCACATTATTAGAGCATTTTTTCTTTACAAATTAATTTGTTTTATTAATGGGCAATTATTAGCTTTGAACTGTTCCTCTGTACCTGTGATTCTTATTTCTGAAATACTTTGAGCCTTGTTCTGCTTAAAATTGGCAACTATTAAATAAGTTAATGTACTGACAGATCTTGCATATTGCGGTTTGGAGAATACTTTGCACATCATAATCTTACAAATGATTTAGCTGTTTTGTTGTTAAGAAACTAAAACTGATTATTATGATATCACTTGTTAAATGTATGTATTTTAGTACATTTGTACACATAGTTAGGTGCTGCCCATGCCGCTGTAGCTTAATGATTTTTTTTTTTTTTGGGGGGGGGGGGGCAGTAATAGACGTTTAATATGCAAGTGAAGCATATTAATTCAATATTAAATATACTGAAATATATCATTAATGAGAATATGGAGGAGAGGTGTAACTTTGTACCTCATTTGGAAATGGACACATTGAAAATCAGATTAATACATTTTCATCTAGAAAATATCATTTTTGTCTCTGCTAGTTTCAAATTCTTATAAAACTGGTACTAAGGAAATGTATGGAATTAGGGTAGCAAACACTGAAATGGTTAATAGTACACATGACTAGAATTTAATTGCCACTTTTTGTTTTCTTTAGTAGCAGTTTGCATGTTGTATGTAGCATATTTTTACCTAGTGACTGATTTTAGTAATGTCCTTCTTACTTGATAACTCATCGCCAAACCAGGAAAATGTAATCATGGAAAACAATAAAATATACAAACCAAAAACAAATCTTAAAAATGGAGAATACCAAACATAAACATTTTATTACAAAAATAATAAGTGGTTTGTCTCTTTAACATGAGGAAAAACTTTAAGCATTTTTGACTCTATGACATATAAATTAAATGGCTGAGGTACTGATGATATAAGTAATGTAACAATGAGAAGGCCTGTGCTGTGACTGACATCCCTGACTACCCCTTCCCCAGAGGAGGGTTATCTTTCAGATTTCTGCCTCTTTGAGGCTTCATGAACAGTTATATGGCTTTTCTTAAATCAGAGTTTGATATATGTAGAGTACAACAACAACATTAAATACTTGCAAACCGAGACTGCATTAACAGGCCTCAGGCACTAGTAAGTAAGTTCACATCAGTTAGAATCTTAAGAGCACAGAAATATGCCTCACATGGTAAAGAATGATAATAACCTTTATCAGCCAGAAAAAAGACTACCATTAAAAACTGATGGTTAAAAATGCAAAGACAGATTCTGAATGTAGATTTGCCCATCTCATCTGCCATTCACCTACCTTGCGATTAAGATGCACAGTCAGCTATTAAGGTTGTTTTCTTTTTCTTACACCCAGCATAAGAACTGCCTGCTATCTGTTTTCTCTTTTGAGGATTTTTGAAAACTGTCACCTTTCTAGGATGTTTCAAGATAATCTAAGGCGTTCACAGAGTACAAAAAATCAAGCAAAGTTTAGGTATCTTTCAATAGTGAGTGCCTGAGAACTCAGTGAAAGAACTGAGTAGTAAGTAATCAAGCAGGCAAGTGTTAAAGAAAAACACACACACACACACACACACACACACACTCTGGAGTCTGCCAGGAAATTTCAAAGATTTTCCACTGAATGCACAAACTAGCGTTACTTATCTAAGGTGACTATTACTTGGGCATGTTTCTCCTTTCATTGGCTAATTCAGAATAAGAAAACATCTTTTCTTTGGTGCACGGTTTGATTCTCTTAGCTTCCACTGCCTGTGTGACTTTCAGCAAGTCACTTATCCAGACACTGCTGCCAGGTTAAGTCTGAAAAAGGTCAGTGGAGGTCAGTGCTCTATCCTAGAAAACAAATACAAATATAATAAATAAATACATTTTCTGAAACATTGTGCTGCAATTTCTCTGATCTGAGCACTTCTGTTTTCAAAGCTGTGTATCCCCCCAGCATCATTTCAGTATTTTATGTTGATGCCTTATCAGTAGTTTGCGTCATATTTTCTTTAATTTGGAGTACGTAATGAACTCTGAGATGTTATGTCTGACCTGCATACTTTGTCTATAAGAGCTTGCTTAATACCTCATCTGTATATGTATATATATATATATATATATATATATATATATATATATATATATATCTATATACTGTTGATATTTTTGATGGTTTATGATATTTGATATTGTACATTTGTATAGCTGTATATACCGTGCATGCGCCTTGTTTTTTTATTTTTTTATAATAGATACTTTACTTCAAAACCCCTGTATCTATCATATAACTGCTTCTTGTTTATGTGTTTTGAAATGTAAACATATTTTCTCTTGCATCTTCTAAGCTGTGGCTTCCTTGCCCAGCCCAAGTCATTGACAACAGCATTCCCCTCACCTTCCCTCTATTCCAAAGAACTATTCCTTGTAAAGTATATACCTACCCTTATCTGACAGCAAATTCACTTTGTCAGGTGGTGGAATTTAGACCTGCCTTGGAGACATTAGATTTTATAGAAGGCATTTCATGGTTTCATTTGGTGATGGCACCATTCCATTCTTAGTGCACATGCACACAAACAAAAACAATTATCTCTAAAATCAGTTCCAGAGTACAGATGCCCAAAGAAGCCATCATGGCATATCTGTTCATATACAATAGCAGCACTCCCTGCATCAAATTATTTGCCAAGTATTGTGAAGGAATTATCATACGTTACCTAACATAACTATATTAATTGACTCTCTGCTTTTGAACTGAAGAAACTGGGAGCTAGTAAAGAGGTTATCCCTGTAGCTGAGGGTTTGATTCAGCGTGCATTGCAAACCCTACACCTGGACATTCCCACTCTGTCACTATATATCAAAGGTTCCAATCTGTTTACAGTTACCAGACTTTACAAAATGTCTAGCCTTTTGTAAGAAAATAAATACTGCTTTTAAGGTAAATCCTAGAATATATCTGTACTGGAAGAAGTGTCATGTAGCTTTGCTTGAGAATGGAGATTCCTGTAAGTGTAACAGAGTGCCATGGAGTATAAGCAGCAGCTTCCTTCTGGCACACTGCTAGCTTCTCTTTGATCATATAAAGACTCTGCCACATGGTTTATAAATGACAGCATCTTTCCTTCAGAAAGGCATGCAAATTGCTAATCCCACTCACAAAGTTAAAATGTCAGCTTCACAATACATCAGCTGCAGAAGGTCCTGCTGTCAA
>NC_056747.1:1188588263-1188603263 GCF_019279795.1 Protopterus annectens | reverse complement strand
CAGCAGATGCTTTGCCTATGCCTATGTCACTCATGTTAAACTTTCCTTGCTTTTCCTCAGTGATGTCATTGCATGGAAACCAAAACTTTTAAAACTAATTTTGTAATAGGAAGACAGACTGATGGTTCCAGGAATAGGATGACCAAACCATTTCCTGATTGGGGAAATTGCTGTTCGAGAGTTTGTGTCCTGCATGCTGTAGTTCTAAGTAAGGAATGTTTAAAAACATAGGCAAATGATTTAAGTATAAACCAGAATACTGACATAAGCCAGCCTGTCTGCCAATTATCACCTCCCATTGTCTAAAATATGAGTTTACCAAAGAGCTAGTCTCTCAGAAAAAAAAGCCATCTTTCTATGGAGTGTTGTGGTGTGCCACATTTGCTAAATTAAGTAGATTTGATAAAAAAAAGGTCATTAAGTAGTCAGGAAGATTAGATGGTGATGGAGGAGGGACAAAAATGCTTACATTTCCATGTATCATTTCTCCTTGCTTACTAACATAAGAGACTAAAGGTTATGCAGCCTAAATAAAGCTGACTAAATGTAACCTTCCAGTTTCCTTCCATCTGTAGTAACCTATTATTAGACACCAATTAATTATTTAAAGCATACATCTATGAAACATTTCTATACTTCAAAAACTGATCTAATTCTGAACACTAATACTCATTTTTGTTTGACTGGTTTAAGTAATGGATTCTACATGGTGTCAAGAGGAAATATTCAAAAGGAAATCAGTTTAAGAATCAAAAAAATATTAAATCCCTTACTGACTACAAATATTATAAACCATGTTTTTTCTCTCATCTTACTTACTTATGTTGTTGTTTTTGTGTCTTTCGCCTTTTCCCGGTTAGGGGTCACTACAGCGGAACTCCGGTCCGCTAATGATAGGCAGTAGATTTTTACATGCCGAGTTGCCAGCCCTGATGCACAACCTTCAATGAAGGTACACCCATTCATGCATGTCTCCACACAGAAGACGCTCTAGCTGAGAATCGAACAGGACAACGTGTTACTGTGAGGCGACAATGCTACCGCAGCACCACCACTGCAGTGTCCTCTTACTTATCATGTAGAATATCTTCCACTCTCAGTTTCTGTTTCTTTTTTAATTTATGTTTATTTTACCACCCTAAATTCCTCACCTGTGAGTTCCCAAAGCCTTTGTTGCCATAGTTCCATCTGCCATTGCCACCTGCTAGTTCTACATGCCACATACCCATTTGGTTACTGCTGGTGGACCCTTCCAAGATGATCCTCTTCTTTCAAAGACCATTAATTTAAAAGTTCACCACTCTTTTTCAGAAACACAGCATCAGATAGTTATAGAGCAGGTCTGAATCCTGCAGACAGCCAAAGAAGCCATATGTTTTAGTGTCCTGAATCTTGGAAGTAGAATGTTGTTGTGTCTTTCGGCTTTTCCCGGTTAGGGGTCGCCACAGCGGAACTCTGGTCACCTAATGATTGGCAGTAGATTTTTACATGCCGAGTTGCCAGCCCTGACGCACAACCTTCAACAAAGGTACACCCATTCACGCATGTCTTCACCCAGAAGACGCCCTAGCTGAGAATCGAACAGGACAACGTCTTACTGTGAGGCGACAACGCTCCCGCAGCACCACCACCACAGTACCTTACAGTGACATAATGACTCATAATAAAATCTAACAGTTACAAGGAAGTCTTTCTGTGCTAGGTAAAAGTACATGTCCCTGTTTCCTATCTATGCATGCCCGTCCTGAGTAAATGACCCCGATTCCTTGCTCCTAACTTACTTGAAATCATCAGTGTAGTAAATATTGCTAAGGCATACAAACATTGTTTGGATATGCTTTGGAAAGTGAAAAGTCATGGGCAATCAGATGCCATTGTAGGTGAAACACTATGTCCTTAAGGTGTTATTTGCATATATCCAATGTGCCTCAACTGCAGGAGGCTTAAAGGTATTATACAGTGAAGGCTCTAGATTAGCTGGGTCTTTCCTGGAGTTTTTACTGAATGGTTTGTCTATGTTACCTTTTGCCCTTTAGTTTGGATGTTATTTGGGATATTTTGCAGACACCAGGCTAGGTCTTAAGCTTTGTGTTTCCAAAGTACAGCCAAGTCAACCATTTAAGCTGTGCTGATTAGCTCAGAAAAGGGGCAAAATGTGGTTTGTCTCCATCTAGTGGGGGTTGACTTTACTGGCCTAAATGCAGTTTAAGGTTTTACATTTTAGTTTAGCTAGGTCTTTCTTGGATTTTTTACTGACCTATTTGTATTTCTTCACATCATGCTATGGAACTGTCACATTTTTTATATATTCATATTACCATAACCTTCAGAATCCTGGTATTTATTTATTCCAGCTGTCCTTTTTCATATAACCATAGAGTACCTATGGGACAATAAGAATTTAATCCACTGGAGTCCATTAATTTTTTTTTGTTGTTGTAGTTCTAATCATTATGGAGTCACGTATGACAATATATCACATAAGCTCTAACACTGTAGCCTTCTGTATCATGCAAAATCCATCTTTCCTTATACCCTATACCACTGCAACACAAATCCATTAAGTATGAGCTACACAGTGGATTGCCTGTGCCCATCATAAAGGAATTGTGCTGCCCAAAATTTGCTTTGCTCTACGGCCAGAATGCACCAGTCTAGTTTAGAATCTATTATCACAGGACCTATGAAGAACACACATACTGCCCTCCACATGTTCAGCCTGTTATTTAGCCACTATTCTTGAATTGATCTTATAGTCTCAGACTTAAAATGCAGCATGCAATAATTACATTTGCATTGCAAGTATACTTTCACTTTCAGTTTTGTAATGACATAGAGGTACTTGCATATGATAATAGTGGCCTATTGAGCAGGTAATGTGGTAAACTGTGGTCTCAACTGTGACTCTTAATAACTCCAGTGTTTATTCTCCTTTTTTCATTTCTCCAAATCTTTTGGGTTTCTAATACCATGACGGGAATGGACCCCATTCCTAAGTCAAAGTAGGATAAAAGTTCATGAAATTAGTATTGCTTCAATCTTTGATGTCAGCCAAAAGTGCTCTTCACAGCACCCGCAATGTGTCCAGTAATGACTCCTGCAATTCCTACAGAGTTACATGGACTGGTAACATATCTAAATACGATTGTAGATTCTTTTATATAAGACCCATTGCTCCTACTACTATTAGAACTGTCTGGGTATCTTTCTTCCACATTGCTCTTGTTTCTGCCTGCAGATTTATTTATTATTTATGTATTATTATCCTGATATGTTATGACTTTGTGTCTCTCTGTACACAAGACACTGTAGTCACTGGGTGTGGTGATTTCAATGATCAATGCTACTCTTGCCTTCTTTCCTTGGGCCACTATATCCAGTTTTCTAACATCTATCTTTTGAACTGTTGGTAATGGGTGATCCCATGTGATATAAACTTCATCATTTTCTATGATGCTTTGTGGCTCATGTTTCCAGTGTTTTTCAGACACTTCAGTACCATAATGTTTGCTCAATCCACACTGCAACAATCTTGCCACATTATTACGCCTTTCAGTATACAGTCCTTCTGCCATTAGTATGTCACAATCAGCAACAAGGTGTGCAACTGTTTCCATTCGGTTTTATAAAACCTGTATTTGTCTGTTTCTCCAACATGTTCAATGGACTTTGTAAACCAACATGCATGTAGCCCACTATCCTGGGCTGCCAATATTAAACTTTCATCTCTTGGTTTGAATTTGCCTCTCCTTAACCATTCCTGCATTCATTCCTGATCAACATGAGGTTCTTCCAGAAGGTTTCTACACTTTCAACTATATTTATACCTTGTCCACATTTCTTGCCTTCTCATCTGGTCCTTCACTATATATTTTTTCTTTTGTTTTTTGGCACATTCAGTTGCTGCCTGATTTTTATCTACTTCTGGTTTGATTTCCATTCCTGCTTGACACCGATATGCTTCTGCTAAATTAAGCAGAGAAGTCATCTTGGATTTATTCTCCTCATGTTTCCAAACTTTCGCTACATTTGGGTCTTGTGAGGTCAGCAGATATGTGTGGAGTCCCACAATTGCAGATCTATACATATAATCAAGTTCAGGGAGGCCCATCCCTCCTTCGGAATGGGGAATATATAATCCTGTTATGCACTGATTTTTATAAATCATTTGGTGAGCATGAAGCATCCTTCTTGCTTTTCTATCCAATCTATCCAACACATTTTGGGGCCAGTCAATCACTCCAAAACTCTAAATTAGGACAGGAAAAGTAAATTGGTTTATAGCTTGGATTTTATTCCTAGATGTCTATGCTGTTTTCAGAATTAATTTAAGTCTTCTAAAGTATCCCTTACTAAGTTTTATTCATATTTGTTCATGTTTTATTGATGATCCTTCATCAATTCCCAAATATTTAAACACTCCCTCTTGCTCAAGTTCTTTTATATCACATTCTTGTCCCAAACTGATGTTTTCCTGGTGCTGCAGTTTTCCTGCTTTAAAGGTAGCTTTTTCACACTTATCAACACCAAATGACATTCTTATATTATCTGAAAAAGTTTAGACAACTTGCAGCTGTGCTTTCAGTTCCTCATCTGATGAGCTATACAGTTCTAAATCGACAAAGAGAAGATGAGTGGTCTTTATACTTTGTTGGTTTTTAGGAGCCAAATTGTAACCATGGCCTAAGCTGTTAAGTAAACAGCTTAATGGGTTAATGGCAAGGCAGAATAGCAATGGTGACAGAGAGTCACCCTGGAATATCCCCCTTTGAATTTTTATCCCTGGGATAATAATTTGTCCTTTATCATGGCTTAATTGCAAAGTGGTCTGTCACTGTTTCATGGTCACTGTAATGTAGTCAATCAGTGTAGGGTGTATCTTATACATTTTTAAGCACTCTTTTATCCATGAATGTGGAATACTATCAAATGCTTTTCTATAGTCAATCCATGCCATACTTAAATTCTCCCCTTTTTACAGTTCTCCAGTATGACTTTATTTAACAACAAATGACCCTTTGCTCCATATGACTTTCTTTTATTGCCCTTTTCTTCTACTGCCATAATTGAGTTTTCTTCTAAATGACTATAAACCGTGTCAGCATCAGTTCCCATGTATAGTTTATACGTCGTCAGAAGGCAAGTTATTGGTCTATAATTTTTAAGGTAGCTTGCAAGTTCACTCTTAAGTAAGAGCAGTGTTTTGCCTGTTGTTAACCAGGTTGGTGTCTGTTCGGGGTGCACATATAAATAGTTCTTACTCATGGCTAAATCCTCGTGCAAAGATGTTAATACCTTTAATAAAAAGTTAGGTACTGCATCTGGACCTGGGGTTTTCCAGTTAGAGGCTTTTCTTAACTTTGCTTCAATCTCTCTTGCTGTTGCTTCATCCCATTTCATATTCTGCACCTTTAAAAGTCTTATTCTTTCTTTTACTTCTTCTATCCATTTAGCATCTTTATTATGTTCCACAGGGTCTTCTTAGATACTTCTCCAAAATGTATCTATTTCTTCTTTTTTTGGTGGTGTTTTGATTCCTTTTGCCTTGTTTCCCATTTCTCTATAAAACTTTTTTGGGTCATCAATAAATTGTTTATTTTGCACTTTTCTTTTATATTTACCTGTGTGTCTGTCTTCTAGGTTTTTCCGCCTGTGTTGAAATTTTTAGTTTCTTATTTGCGATAGTCCATGATACATTCTGGTCTGTTCTAATACTCTGCATTGCTTTTATGACATCTATCTTTCTTAATATTTTTGCTGATCTATTCACTCTTCTATAGTCTTCTAAGAGTGACACTTATAGTCTTAATTGCTTTATAGTTTTCTCTACCCAATACTTCCATGATGGTATTCGATTTCCCCCCTTCCTTTCCCTCACTATCCTATGTTCTTGTGGTAGAACTTTATCAGTTATTAATTTAACAAAAAAATTATAGATGACCACCACGGCTTAAAATACATTTAATTAGAAAAGTGCTTTCACTTAGAACAACTACGCTTTTTCAACCAAAATACATAAGCATTTTATAGTAAAAAATCAATCAATTAAAATCAATTAAACACATGATTTAAAAATCAATTTAACATCTAAAATACATCAATTAATCAATTATCCAATGTTACATTTTTTTAAAAGCATGAGCTTCTAGCTCAGGTTTAATACATACATGATTATTCAGTCCAGGGTGTATGTGTGCTTGCAACTTTACTATCCACTTTAACTCAACACGTTCTATTTGATTGTTAAGGTTACCTCCCCTCTTACCACTGACAACAATTTGTATAACTCTAAACCTAAATTTATGTGAAGGAAACTCCATAATGTGTTTTGCTAAAGCATTCAATTTATTATTATTTCTCACATCATACATATGCTGATAAATTCTATCTCTAAGTCGTTTCTGTGTTTTGCCTATATAAAAACACCTGCATTCTTTGCACTCTGCCATATACACTATATTAATTATTTTACAAGTGGTATAAAATCTGGGTTGAAAAATATAAGGTAGAACTGGATGTTTAAACTCCTGAATAGTGGATACAAATTGACACATTTTACAGTTAGTACAAGGGTATGTTCCCAGCTTATGCAAAGACATAGCATTCTTCTGCTGTTCGTTACATAGTGACTGTTTCAACTTACTCCTATTTTTATATGCAAAACTGGCAACTCTCCCTATAATATTTTCTGTCTCTCTATCAGTTATTAAAAAGTGCCAGTTATTCTTTATTATGTCACAAACTTTACTACTATCACTGGCATACTTGATGGTAAAACATACTTTATTACTCTGCTTAGTATTGCTTTTTGGAACTGAATTAGTTAAATGTACTGTGCCGTAGAGTTAATTTCACTAACATTTAGAAAGGTCTTGTTCTTGACAACTTGAAAAACAGTTTCTTTATATCCCCTCTCTACAAATAATTGCTGTAGGTAGTCAACTTCCTTGTCTTTATCAATTTGCACATTACATATATTTTTAACTCTATTCAATTGCCCTTTGATAATATTAGGAAATACATTCCTAGGATGCATGCTCTTACGAACCAAGAGACTATTCTTCCAACATGTCTTTCAAAACAACTTTGTATTGATGTTACCTAAACTGTGTCTGTATATACAGACATCCAGGAAGTCTATACTCTCAAGGGAGAAGGATACCATGAATCTCAAGAAGTCCATTGTAGATTCTAGATATTTAATAAAATCAAACAATAAAGGTAACTCTCCATCCCATAACATAAAAGTATCGTCAACAAAACGTCTATACATTCTAATATGTGTATTATAAACAATATTATGTAGATGCTCTTTCTCCCAATGGTGAACTACCAGGTTCACATATGAATTTGTACAGGGGGTGCCCATGGCAACCCCCCACTTTTGTAAATATATGCTGTTATCATACATAAAAATATTGTTTGATAATATCAAATCTAATAATGTGCATACTAAAATGACCTCATTGGTGTTGTTAATCCCCATCTCTCTCATCTCACTTCCTACTGCCTCTATACCATACCCATTAGGTATGCAAGTCAATAGGCTTTGTACATCAAGGGTAACCATATAACAGTTGCCTAATTCCGTTACTTCACTGAGCTCCCTTAAATCTCTCAGGAATTGAGATGTATCTCTCAAAATAGTAGGAATCCTCCTGACTAAAGGTCCTAACTTATTCTCCACATAAATTGAGAGGGGTTCCATAGCCCAGCTACCTCCATCTACAATGGGTCTTAAAAGTGGTTTGCGAAGGGACTTATGTATCTTGGGCAACCCTTTAATACATGGTATTCTTGGACAGTCAACTATATTTGTGATAGTACATGATACATCCTGGTCTGTTCTAATACTCTGCATTGCTTTTATCACATCTATCTTTCTTAATATTTTTTGTTGATCTATTCCCTCTTCTATAGTTTTCTTAGAGTGACACTTCTTGTCTTAATTGCTTTATAGTTTTCTCTATCCTATACTTCCATGATGGCATTCGATTTCTCCCCTTCCTTTCCCTCACTACCCTATGTTCTTGTGGTAGAACTTTATCAGTTATTAATTTAACAGCACATTAATATATCTTGTGTACTTCTGTTATATCAAATGGGTCTCTATGGGCAGTCCTAATTACTGCATTAATTTGTTTTACCAGACATCTGACTTTTTGGGTTTTATTGACCTTCTGCGGTCTATTTCTCTCATTGATCTTAATATATCTATCCATGTCTATTAAATCAAGCAACTCTTCTCTTAGCTCATTATCTTCCAAAATGAGGGCACATCCCTTGTTTTCCATTTCCTGTGGGCATTCTATAGAAAGTTCTACAGCATTTTCCTGTGGCACCTTCTCTTCAATTTCATTCTGTGCCATCTGTTGCTCTTTCATATGAGAACTCACTGGCCTATCACTCCTCAACATTGACTGCATCAGTTTCCACAATTTCAAGTTCCTTTCCTTGCTATCCAGCTTCAAGTGAACATTTATACTGGTTTCCTGTGGAAGGCTCCAAAATATCTTGATATGGCACCTAACCAATTGCTCCCTGTTCCACTGGTTTCCCCTTAATCTGGATATCTATTACACTAGCCTATTGTGCTGCTTTCTGCATTCGATTTTCTACACTGAATCCTTCACTTTGAAGGTACTCCATAACCTCAGTTTCTATTTATTTAACTTCTCCATTACTAATCTCCTTTTCTACTTTTCCTCTCTGTCTTATTTTTTGTATTGTAAAGTTTTCCATGTCTGGATTCCTTTGCCTGTATTTCTCTTCAAATATACTTGGTACTGCTCTTTTTGTATGGGTTAGTTTTGCTTTCTCCTTTGCATAAATACTACATCATATTAAATCTCTTTCTTTCCCATATCCATATTTCTTCTTCAGATGTTTCCTAATCTTCCTATTTCTCCTTACTTTGGGGCTCACTCTATCATGTTGTAATGTAACCTGTGTTAGACCTTCTACACCAAATCCTTCACTTTGCAGGCACTCCATAACTTAATCTTCTATTTTTTGTTTAATTTTACTTTAGTAATCTTCTTTTCTACGTTCCATCTTTGTGATATTATTTTTTTCTTGTAAAATGTTCCATATCCAGATGCCTTTGTCTGTATTTCTCTTTGAATATCTTTGGGGCTGCCTTCTTTACATTTATTAATTTGGTTTTCTCCTTTGCATAAATATTGCAGCATATCAAATCTCACTTTTTTCACACTTCCATATTTCTTTTTTATATTTTTCAAATATCTCTAGGTTTTGTTGTTTATATTTTTGCACATCCTCAGATGCTTCTTTTTCCAAACAGATCAAAGTTTCTTGATTTATATACTGTTTTTCACAAATCTGTTGTATTAATGAATGCAATTTTTCATTTGAAGCTTCTGACAGTTTTTCTTGCAGAAATATTTTTCTTTCCTCTAATTTCTCTCTTAATCATTTTGTATATCTTGTGTCTGGAAAGTCTGGGCTTTTTGCATAATAGTAACAATACATACTTTCTTATCCTCAATAGTCCAGTCTGTTGTCTTTATGGCTCTTCTTTGGTCTATCAGTTTTTGTGATTTCTGTGGACTGCTATTTCCTTCTACAACAGGGGGGGGGGGCAACCTCCCCCTGGGCCTGGCCTAGCCCCATTGTAGGAATGTTTCTGTATTTTGAGGATTCTACATTTTTTCCAGTCTTGGCACCAGTGCGCCTACCAGGATTGGGCACTTTTTTATCCTGGGTGCTAGGTCTTGTGCACCCAGCTAACTCTTTTAATTTCTGACCTACTTCTGTCCATGATATATGCTATATAAATACAGTAGTAATTCCCTTATGTTTTGGAAGCTGCTAAAACTCTAAATACTGTAGTAAATATTTCCTTGGGAGTTCAGCACTAACAAGTTTAGTTATCAAAGTTTAAATCCTGAATATATTCAGCTGCATCTTAGGTTTATATAAATGGTAACACAGCCAACAATTCTCACGCACACAATGACAACCATTCTCCTGTGGATGTCATCATCTATAGCCATGCTGAAAGGGGTCAGGAGTTACAGCTTTTGTCTCCTGTGTCAAACAATAACTCATTAATAAAATGAGAAGAAAGTGGTGGAACCAACAAACCCAAAAAATATAAATAGTATAAAATAAAAAGGAGTGGTGGCTGGAGAATAAAAAACACTTTTATTACCAATAAAATAAATCATTTAGGTAAGTGCTTTCCAGGTGACCCTCTTCTTCAGACCTTAATAAAAACTTCTACAAGCATACAGTTTAAATACAAGTGACAACCAATACAACCACATAATGAGAATTAATGTGGCAAACCTTTTTCTTAAGAGAGGTTTTAAAGAAACAGCACTGTTCAGGCCAGGTGAAACAAAAGCCTTAAAATCCATCTCAACTCTATATATTCAGTTTCATTGAGTAGATCTTCTTCTCTTAAGCTCTCATAAATTTTTTGTAGAACTAAGAATTTAAAGTTATGCTGTGTACCATAATCTGATACATGTTTAGCCAGTGCATTTGTTGATTTATTATTATGTATGTCATTCAAATGTTCCATGATCCTCTCCTTCAACATACGATTCGTTTTGCCTATATAAAATGCGCTGCATGAATTACACTTGGCCAGATAAACTATGTTCTTAGTACAACAGTCTGCATAAAAAGAAAATTCTACTGGTTTCAAGTGTATCAGATGCATAACCATGCAGGTTGACCATATATTGCAACAGATTTTGCAAGCCCTACATGCATATGTTCCTTTGCATTGTGAAATAAACCTTTCACTTGTTCTGTTGTTCTTAAAACATAGCCGTTGCTTCAAATTCTTACTATTTTTAAAACTAAAGCTAGGAGTGGACCCTACTACTCTACTAATTTGAGGGTCTGTGAGTAAAATAGGTCAGTTCTTTTTAACTATCTCACAGGTCCTGTTAACATAACTGGAAAAAGTTAAACACAGCCTATTCACCATCTCAGCACATTTTCTCCCTTCATCATGTACATTTCCGGGGAGTTCTTCAGAGAAATAGGGTCTGGTTATATTACTATTAAGAGAGCTCACTTCTTCCATAGCCTTATCAATCTCATAGGCTTTGTAGCCCGTATTCATAAGATCTACACGCAAACTATCTAATGCCTCTTCAAGGTCTCCCCCATCAGTGTGTAGTCTCTTACAATGTAATATTTGATTCTTAACTATATTCCTAGTTATGTGTCTGGGGTACATGCTGGAGGGATGAAGAATATTATTTTTCCTACAGCTTTTTCTGTGTAACCTAGTTGAAATGTTACCAAACAAGTTTTTGTTCACATTAATGTCTAAGAAATCAGTCTTAGTCTGAGAGTACTGTAGAGAAAAAGAAAGATATGAGGTGGTACTCCCTAGAAAACTCACAAACCTCTCTAGCTGTATCTCATTACCATGCCATGTAAAAAAGATATCATCAACAAAACATTTATAAAAATTGGCATGTTGCTTAAACATGTCACAGCAAAAAAACATCTTTTTCTCCCATTGGGCCATCACAATGTTAGCATATGTATTTGCACACACTGTACCCATAGTGACCCCCACTTTCTGGAGGAAAAACTCTTTTTCAAACAGAAATATATTATTTTCCAAGATCAAATCCAGTAGGGCACAAATCATATTGACCTTGGTGTTAGAAAAGTTACTTTCCTTTGTTAAAAAGTGCCTTACATTTTCAATGCCCTCATCATTGGGGATCACTGTGAATAAAGAATTCACATCTAGCTTTACAAGGAATACATTGCTGATATCAGTATTATGCCTGAAATTGCCCCAAACATACAATTGCTTCAAGAACTGTTTTCTATCTCTCAGTACAGTCTCTACAGTGTTCAATACATGTCTAAGCTGTTTATCCACATATATAGACATAGGCTCAGTGAGCCATCCTCTGCTCGATACAATGGGTTGGACGGGAGGATTCAAGGGATCTTTGTGAACCTTGGGTAGGCCATATATGACTGGTATAGTGGGATGCTCTACAGAAAAATACATATATATAGTAAATAGTCAATTTGATCAGTCATCAATAAATTATACGTGTAGAAGTTCAATCTATCTATGATACCATTCACCTGAAATTTCTGAAGTATAGCATACACTTTGTCATCATACAACATCTTACGCATTTTCTCAAAATAATCCATAGTGTCGAAGACGACTATCCCACCACCCTTGTCAACAGGCCTAATGACCAAGTGCTCAGCCCTAGTCAATGTCCCTAATGCCTCACTCTCCTTCATAGTTAGATTGTAAAAACAGTTCTTGGACCTCTCATTGACTGATTTTCTTAGGTCATCCTCACACATCTTTATGAACGCCTCCATAGCAGGAGAATTATTAGGTATAAAACATTTAGGTTTTTTCAATGCACATACATTTGTGGTATTCACATCCCCATTCACAAAAATGGTTTTGAGCATTATGTTCCTGGCAAACATATTCAATTCTAAAATTGTGTCAACTAAATTCATCTTGTTGGCTGGAACAAATGATAAACCTATATTTAAAATAGATAGTTATTCTATAGTTAAATCCACAGAAGACAGGTTAAAAATCAGATTATTCACTTGCGATTGCGTGTAGTCGGACCCTTGTTGTAGACTGAGGGGTTGGACTGTACCCTCCCTCATCTCCTGCGGCTCAGAGACCTCCCCACCCATATGTCTTGCCTTATGGGTAGGGCCTTGTCCAAAAAAACGCTGAGTGATGGGAACTATCTATACCCTGTTTATTTATATTGCCATTGTTAACTATTGTTAATACCTTAGGTCTAACAGCAGGATCTATACTTAACAAACCCATGTTGCTACCCTGCACATTGCTAGACATCAAGGAGGTATTGCAGTGCTCTACAGACTTATTATGTACATTGGCATTTAAGTCAACACATAAACCAACACTTGCAGTAGTATTCTTTGTATTAAAACCATTTACTTTACTTACATTAAGAGAAAATTCATCCTGATTGTCCAGGGACAAGGAGACTCTTTCTCCATGCTCCACTAGTTCTATCAACTCATGAAGTGAGTCTTGTCCTTTTGATTTGAGTGACATAGACAATTCAACTTCCAAGTTACATTGGCTCAGCGATGTATCCACAAGCTGTGCTTTATCTGAGCTACAGTTAGTATTCAGATTAAGGTTGTTAGCTGCTGTCCCAGTAGAACGATGTACATCATTGCCTACACTAGTGGAAAGTGGAGGCTGTTGCATCAATTCTGGTGCCTTACTAAGATTACTCTCAGTGTTATGGTTGTGGGGAGCATTTCTGGTGTTGTTGACAACGTCGCTGAACGAACGCTGCGCTCCTACCTGCATGCTGCCTCCATTAACATGGCTCCTTGCATCAGTCCGTTGTTTCGCCTCCATCGAGCTAAGAGGCAAGCCCATTGGCTGAGCTGTCCTGGGCCAGAAAAAGACATTCCCGGCTCGAAAATCAGCAAAGTCCCTTCAGAGGTTTTTTGTTTTCTCTTTTTCAAGTTTTCTTTAAGGTGCGCCCATTCATGCATGTCTCCACACAGAAGACGCTCTAGCTGAGAATCGAACAAATGTAACATAATTTTTGCTTTTTTTTCCCCATTTAATTTGGCTTTTCTTCCCCCTCACTCTCTCATGGTTTGTCTGAGGATGAATTCAGTTCTGGCAGTACTTCTCTCCTTTGCTTGCTGGTTTATCATCTCCATTCAGACCCCTAGCAGCTCAGCAGTGTTGTACTTCTAATGTGCAACAAGATTCTCATTCCCTCAGGCAAATTGCTGAATGCTTGCTCCTTTATCATGAGGTTGACTAGCATTTTGAAAGTAGTCACTTGACATCCACTTACCTACTCATGAAAGTAAGGGCTTATTTTTTCAGTATAATTACTTGCAGCATCATCTGCCTTGCTTCTGTGCTTTCTGAAAAAGATTCTGTATGTTTTAATAGTCAGATTAAAGCATGTGAATAAATAATGTCTAACCATTATAATTCAAGCAATCCACATGACATTTTGGAAATGGCTTATGCTACCATGCCCTTGAATGGAGGATGTGAAAGCCTCAGCCATTGCCCTTGGTCAGTTTGGTATTGATTACACATCTTTTTCAAATGCTGGAATAAAATAAAGATACTCTCCTGTTATACTGGTAAAATAATTTGGTACCAACCTTTACATCTAAAGTTCAGCTTTCCCATCCATTATTCACATATTTTTGATGAAGGACCGGCATCTTCATCTCACGCTGGCACTGCTTTTCTTTTGCCTGGGCCATGACTGGCTGATGTTTTTTGATTTCCTCTGCAACTTGCTTTTGCACTTCTTGGGTGGGGGTGTAGAAATTCTGGAATTTAGTTGGTAATATTTTAATTAAGTCACCTGCAGGATGTACAGCTTTGCTATAATCCATCCCTCATTTGGGTTGGGTCTATGTAAGTTCGCTTAACTGCGGTTCGGTGAACCATAAATATATATATATATATATATATATATATATATATATATATATATATATATACATATATATATATATATATTTATTTATTAACTTGAGACATTGACAGAATAAGATCCTATGAACGTTGAAGGTTGTGCGTCAGGGCCGGCAACTCGGCACGTAAAAATCTACTGCCAATCATTAGTGGACCAGAATTCCGCTGTGGCGACCCCTAACCAGGAAAATGCCGAAAGACACAACAACTCGAGCCAGGCAGCCAGCCAAAGTGGATGAGACAAGCAGAGTGATTCAAAAGACTGACTGCTGAAGTGGTCTCAGTGTGCATAACATGCATACTTATTTTTGTTTTACATCTGGGATTTTGGAAGGGTGATCCGCAGATAGCAAATCAGATTAGCAGTATAAGAAGAGGAACAGGACTGTAAACACTTGGGAAGGTCAGTCTAGGATAAACCATACCACAGGATGAAAAAAATTATCATTTACTTCCTTCTTGAGGTAACTGAATTGAATTTTGTTAGTGGAAATGGAAACTGAAAAACA
>NC_056747.1:1188528263-1188583263 GCF_019279795.1 Protopterus annectens | reverse complement strand
CCAGTGGTGGATAAAGATTACCTTTGGGCTGTTTTCAAATCAGAGGCCCCTTGCGCACAAAACAAGAAACATACATGCGTTCTTTGATACACCTTCCTGACTTTATTAAATTATATTCCTTGTATAACACAGCACACTTGTTAGACTTAAGTTAGAGTGCATTTTAAATTTGTTGTTTGAACATTTTTCCAGTAGGCAATGAAGCAAAACGCATGCACCAATAATGACAAAACTGCCCTATTCAGAACATTTCCATGATAACAGTCTACTTCTACACACAATATATATATATATATATATATATATATATATATATATATATATATATATATATATATATATATATATATATATATATATATATATATATATAAATACAAATACAGAATCACAGTAGTGTAAGCCATAGGCATGTTGCACAGCTTCTTGCACTTATTTTCAATTGGGGGGGGGGGCAAAAGGCCAGACACCAGGGACACATTTTAAACATTGCTTGTATAATTTTGGAAAGTTGCTTGCATAAAATGTTATGTTACCACTGTACATTTCACTGCCAAGTCTTGGACCCAGAACACTGTACACTACAGTCAGAGCAACATACCACTAAGCTGAATCACCAGTTTCCTGAAAGACAGGAAGAAAAACTTAAATGGCTATCATTTAGTGAATTCTGTTCTCACTCATCACCATAGCTCTCAACCTCCTAGCACAAAAATACAGAACAAAGCCAATAATGGGGTATACAGCCCCAAAATAGGGACACATTTCAAATACTGATCTTATAAACTTAGAAAATTGCTAGCATAAAAGGTTTTGTTTTACTACTCCTGAAAACCAGAGATTTAATGAGGAACAAAACAAAACAAAAATAAGAGGCATAAATTCACAAGTGATGGTGGCTAGGGACTTTAGGCTCTTTTTACCTGCACCCTAGGTGCAGGGTTTGAGCCTGTGTACCTCTAGCCACCAGATGTATCCTGTTGGGGGCATTTTCACACACACTAGTACCTTCATCCCGAATAGCTCTGCCATAAAGAAATCCACCTGCCCACCTGAATGTCTGCAGTTAAAAGAATATGAATCTGCGGCTCGGCTCTGGAGTTAACAAATTCTCCGGCGCCCGTGGTTTTATGTTATAAGATGCAGCCTCGTGACTGTAGAAAGTAGTTAAATCCCCAATAACCCACACCCAACAGGTCTTACAGGAAATCATACAACATACTCACATTTAATATTCATCTGAAATGCATTTTTGTTACTTATTTCTCAATTATTATAAGACTTAAATGGTCATCTGATATGTTTTTCACTAGCTGGATTACGTGATTTTAGAAACCATCTGTATGATTCAAAATGCTGAATATCTTATTTCAGTAATGGTATGAAATAGAAGATGGAGGTCTGATCTATGCCAAACAAACCTGGATTATCAGGGACCTGGCTTTATACCCTGAAAATGGAAATAATAGACTTCTGGGGTTAATACAGAAGGCACAGAACTTTCACACAAATGTTATGTAAGGGACTGAACTAAGCAATAATCCCCCAGAATGTTACTCTCATAGGTATAAAATGCATGTTCCATACGATTGGCTCCTTATCAAGGAATGTTCCGGTGTAAGGGAATATGATGCATGTTGGTTTGAGGTAAATAGATCAAAGGGAAAAACACACAAAAATTCATGCTCTGTGGTTTATGAAATGATAAAATGTAGCCACACCATCCTCAGAAATTAATATCCTCTTCATTATGGGTTAGGAGGGCGATAAGAAAGTATAACTTTGGACTGAAAATTACAATTGTGTCATTTATTTAACATCAATGAGTGGTAAAAGCCCTACACCATGTTCATATGAGGTATGTGAAGAGTTAAAGAAAGTCATATAAAGTCACAAATGCACAGATTATTTTACCAAATTTCTAACCTGTTTTGTGTTTTTTCCATTTAGATTGAATACACCCCAGATCAAATTGAAGGTAAGCATTCACTATAAGATTGTTAAAAAATTAAATTTAGATACTAAACAGTATTAAATACTACTTCACTGTCAAATTCAAAATTCTAACATGATATTTATTTGCAACATTATGAATATGAGTTGTATGGTTGACAAAACACAGTTCTCCTTCCATGAGACCACAGAGGTACCTAACCAAGAGGATTACTGGCCTCAAACAGTTGCCCTATGCAGCACGATTGAAAAAGCTAAGACTGTTCTCTGTTGCATACCACTTTCTCAGAGGCGATCTCTGTCTAACGTACAGAGCCATGTCCAACCCAGAATTCTTGAACATGCTCCATCTTAGCAAAACCAAATCTACTCAAGCTACACGCTCTAGGGATATAAACCTCAACACAACAATGAATAGTACATGCTGGAGGGATAGATTCCCTTTTCAGAGACTTCCCTTACTATGGAACAGGGTCCCGATCTATATAAGACAGAGCCCCTCACTATCACTCTTCAAGAGGAACCTTGATGAGTGGATGGGTAAAAGAGAGTTCACACCGGGGATCACACCAACAGCACTACTAGATAGGGGCCAAGGGTACTAGCTGCTAGTACAAGGGTCTAGGGAACTACTAAAGGGGCAGTGAATACCGCACAACATGGCTGAGCTAATATATGCCTTCGGGCAGATAGCCCAGTACCAACCTATGAACCTATGTAAACCTGGTATTCATATTCAAAGCAGAGGCAGGGTTTATGATTATACTTGTCACATGGAAATTTGTCCTGAACTGATAAATGATGCAAACTAATCACCAGATGATTTCACACCCAAGGACAGATGTGCAGTTTACCCTCATCACTCAGTCATCTGTACGTTTGTGCTACTTCCTAATTCAAATAATTGTTTCAAAAGCTTTGATCTCTTGTAAATTCCGCTTTTGTCTTGTTTTAGTTTATACAGGTTACATAATGCAAGTTAGAAATGAAAATTAAGAAATGCTGTAGTGGTCCACTTACAGAAAGCACAAAGAGACTTGAACACAGATGTTGTGTCTTGTTGTGTCTTTTCGGCTTTTCCCGGTTAGGGGTCGCCACAGCGGAACTCCGGTCTGCTAATGATTGGTAGTTGAGTTTTACGTGCAGAGTTACCAGCCCTGACACACAACCTTCACCGAAGGTACGCCCATTCACGCATGTCTCCACGCAGAAGACGCTCTAGCTGGGAATCAAACCGGAGAGCATCTTACTGCGATGTGATGCTTATTTCCTTTTATTGGACAAATAGTTTTTTGCAATTACTCAAGATTTTGGCCTATCAAGAGCCCTTCATCAGAAGTTATAAGAGTGAATATTAATAAAATTAAAAATATTTAATGAGATCTATTTCAGTTTCACTGCTATCTTGTATGCAGAGTGAGCAACTTTCATGATAACAGTTTTGCATCATGAGTACCAGGTAATACCGCCTAAATGGACAGATCTGTCTGTAGTCATTGTACATGCTGTATACTGGTTTACATTCAAGTAGTTCCTAAACTGCCTGTAATAACTACCCCTGCCTCTGTATTAGGTGAACTACCACCGTTTCCAGACAGAAATAATCATAACCCTTTCATTTGTCTGCTCTGTGAATGTATAAGCAGTACCCCTCCTTCCCACCCACTAACAGCTGTCACCTGTACCTGAAATATGGACGCTGGCTGCAGAAAAAACTCTTCCAACAAGATAGCAGTATTACTGCTATTGCTGTTAACATTTACTGACTTGAGCTAAAGTTTATGTGGTTATTGATGCAGACATCCACACAGTCTTGAACTAACCTTCAGGGAAATGGGAAAAATCCTGCCAGCCTTGGTGAAGCTTCCTTGATCAGTTACAGGATACGCGATAAGGGAAACAGGAAGGAATGAAAGTATTTGATATTAAGCATCAAACAAAAGCTCCAAAGTACAAGCAAATCATTGTAATTAAGTACAAGAGATTAAACAATTTGAATTTGTAGCAACTGTTGTGTGAGATATTTTACATATAACAAAAATAAGTGAACATATTAATAACGTTTTGTGTCACTTGTCAAAAAAGTATTAGTTTAAGGGTGTGCACACTCATGCAACCAGCTTATTGTACATTTTTTATTTTTTAATTTTTTCCCCTAAAACATTTGTTTGTTTTTCAATTGAATTGTACAGGTTATAGGTCACATTAAAGGTGGGAAAAGTTTTAAAATTATTTATTGTGGTCTCATTTTTTTATATCCCAAAAACCTGGCATTTTAACAGGGGTGTGTTCACTTTTTATATCCACTGTATGAACCAGTGGTTTATGTTGTCAGATCCAGGAAGGGTGTCAGTGGAAATATTTTTAAGTAGAACAGAGACTTCTTTGGAACATATGCATTTGAAGTGGAAGGGGGGTGAATGGTGACAGAGTGGCAATGCAAGATCTGTGGGAGGTGTGGAGTTTATGAATGAGAGATTGTTAAATTCTTTAAGGAAACTCTCTGGAAAAGGTTTTGCTGTACCACACTGAATGGTGTTTGCAGATAGGGTATCATGAGGAGGTTCTTTTCCTGTCAGTAGGTTAACCTCTTTCCAAACATGTTTGGGAGAATGTAAGAGTGTAATTTATTTATTTGTGCCTTCTGATGGACTTCTTTGCTAGGTTATGTGAGACTATAACAGAAGTGCACTTGTCAGTTGTGGGGGTCTGTTTTTATTTTTGCCTTGCTTCATCCTTTAGATTTAAAAATTGTTTAAGTTCAGAGGATAGCCATTCATTTTTGATGGGTTTATAAAGCCTGTGGATAAGTGAGTAGAATTTGTCTTACAACCAGAATAGTACGTTGATTAGGCTTACAGCTGTGTTATTAGAGTCATGTAAGGAGAGTATATACAGTATGTCACTCCAGAGAGCATCGATGTCTTCCACTCACCTACATATATAATCTATATTTCATGCAAAATATGCTACAGATTTGGAAAACTGCTCTAACTAAAACCCTCCCAAAGTAAAACCAGCCCAAAACATACCTCTCACTTCTGTCCAATATCCATCCTTCCAGTTCTGGGAAAACTTCTTGAAAAAGCTGAATGGAAAAAGGCTGCCATTATCCCCTTGTACAAAGGTGGTGCTACCAGTGACCCTGGGAACTATAGACCTATTAGCCTGACCAGCCTTATCTGCAAGGCCATGGAGCGAATCATCATGGACCTTATCAACAAAGACATTGGTAACCTCCAAACACTTTCCCCTACTCAATCTGGATTTGTCAAAGGAATATCTTGCCTGTTAAATGTGGTGGACTTCTTCGAGACAGTCACCAAGGCCCTTGATGAGGGGAAATCTGTGCATACAGCCTGCCTAGACTTAGCCAAGGCTTTTGACACTATCCCCCACTCAGGCATAATTGACAAACTCACCCAGCTAGCTATCATCCCATATATCATTAGATGGGTCGCAACTGGCTCACTGATAGAACCCATATAGTAAAAATAGGGGAATACACCTCCAACAGCAGACCTGTAACCAATGGTGTTCCACAAGGATCAGTCCTGGGACCCCTACTGCTTGGAATCTATTTCTCTGAAGTACAAGGTAAAACTAAAGGTCTGTGGCTGACAAATTTGCTGATGACTGCAAACTGGGAGCAGTCATAGAATGTCCAAATGATGTCAACATCCTACAAGAGGGTCTTACACAAGCAAATTACTGGTGCCAAAGTCATGGCCTTAAACTCAATGCAAAAAAATGTATTATCATCCATTTTGGTAAGAGTGATGGTCCTGATAACTACCACATCAATAACAACACCCTAAGTACACACTCAGTGGTGAGAGACCTGGGCATACAAGTTGACAGCAACCTTACCTTTGATCACCATGTCTCCACAGTGGTAAGAATGGCATTCTATATTGCTCATTTCATAAGTAAGGGCATTGCCTCCAAAAAAAAAAAAAGAATTTATAACCTCCCTGTACTCTTCCCTCATCAAGCCAATTGGAGTACAGTGCCCCTTTTGGTATGTACCTTTCCAAGCACGTGCAGCAATTGGAGAGACCACAAAAGTTCCTCACAAAGAAAATTCAAGGTCTTCAGCATCTGAAATGTTAAAAATATATATAAAATATATAAAAATATACCAAGAACTTCCCAGGTATATTCTGACAGAAATCTTGTTCTTAAATATATATATATATATATATATATATATATATATATATATATATATATATATATATACACACATGAACATAATAATAGAGAACTAATACTATCCAATTCATTTAAACTTACATTTCCTATTTTTAAGGGCAGGTTTCAGGGGAATGCTATCACTGAGTCCAGGGGGAACATGAGCCTGTAGTTTAATAATCCATTTAGTTTCCGCTTGCTCAGTATAATTCTCAATATCACCCCCCTCTACTATTAAGTAAGGTAACATGTATTACTGAAAATCTAAAAGTATGCATAACATTATTTTGTAAGACATGCTTTGAAAGTGCATTAATTTCAGACTTAATGCGAATTTGATAAAGATGTTCCCTCACCCTTTCTAACCATCTATCAGTTTTGCCAATGTAAAAAGCAGTGCAGGAGGTGCAGATAGCAATATAAACCACGTTTGGTATCACAGTTAGCATTAATATTAAATGTAAATACTTGATTGGTTACTGGATGTACAAACATATTAATATTAGATATATAGCAGCAAAAGTTACATTTATTACATGAATGAGTTCCATTAACGGTAATGGGTCCTGATGTTGACCTCACTATTGGTCTCATCGGGGGGTTTAGTGGGTCTTTATGAACTTTAGGCAACCCCTGAATAATTTTAATTGCAAATTCCTTACAAAAAGTTTGTCAAACTTTTTGTAAGGAATTTGCAATTAAAATTACTATTTACTGATAATAGTTCAAGAACTTTGAATAAACAGTTTAAGAAACCCAGTCTTTATGTACCTAATTTACATCCTTTACTTGATGTTTTTAATAAAATAGTAGAAAGAGATATTTACTCATTAAGCAGAGACGTAGAGGTTTATATGAAGAAAAATAATCTGACTCTTAGACAAACTTGAGCAATGCATGATTTGATGAATGACAGAAATATTTCTATCAGACCGGCAGATAAGGGAGGCCCTATCTTGATAATGGATAAAGTGTTTTATGGTTTTTGTATGAATGAAATGTTAAAAGATATACATTTTTATAGTTCAATTTCTAATTTAGAGATTCAGAAACTTATAGCGAGGGTACATAGTACATTAGATGACATGTACAAAATGGGCATAATAGATTCTGAGTTGTATGAGTTTTTTCTAGTGGAAAGTCCTATTATTCCTATAATTCAGGGGTTGCTTAAAGTTCATAAAGACCCAGTAAACCCCCCGATGAGACCAATAGTCTTTGGTCGAGGATGGGTCACAGAACCCCTATCCATTTTTATTGAGAAAATCTTAAGACCCCTAGTGGACTTAAATCAATTTGTATTAAAAGACTCTAAACAATTTCTATTGGATTTTTATGAAGGAATTAAACACCTGCTTGAAAATTCTTCATTTTTCATGGTTACGATGGATGTTAAATTGTTATTCACTAACATCCCTAATGAACTGGGTTTGGAAAGCATCCAGACCTACTTAACTTTACATTCTGACATGTAACCGAAGAGAATAGATTTTCTTTGTTCGCTAATAGAAATGGTTTTAGAAAGTAATGTGTTTATTTTTAATCAGGACTTATATTTACAAAAGGATGGCGTAGCTATGGGCACCTCGTATGCCAATAGCTACGCCAACTAGTTATGGCTTTATAGGAAGAACAGAAACTTTTTCACCTAGGATTATACCAAAGTCATGTACCCTTCTATAGATGTTTTGTTGACGATTTGTTTTTTCTTTGGACGGGCACTTCGGAAGAGTTAGAAAGATTTGAAAAGGAAATCAATTCTTTAACATCCTTTTTGAAATTTACTATGGTTTATTGCAGGAATAATATCACATTTTTAGATGTATCAATTTGGTGGTTGGAGAATGGACAGATTAACACAGGTGTACATAGGAAATCTTGCCATAAAAATACACTCTTACACAGAGATAGTATGCATCCTAATCACATCTTCTCTAATATTGTTAAAGGACAAGCTATTAGAGAGTCAAGGTTGAATCCTATATGGCACGATTTTGAAGATGAATTGAATGATTTGGGTGCAAGGTCATGTGATAGAATTTATAAATTAACAGAAATAGAGAGAGGCTTTTTATATACTAAGGATATTAGAACAGATAGAGCATGCCCCATTTTTTCTGAAGCGGGTATGGAGGTTTATAGTGCAGACAGAATTGATACATCCACGAATGTGAGTAAGCAGCAGAAAATGGCTTTATTTTTTACCCAGGACATCCAATCAATTAAGGGAATAATTAGTAAACATTGGGATTTACTTACAATAGATCCGGAGATTAAGAAGTTAGTAGGAGCCAAATTCAGCCATCAAGAAACACTGATTCTCTAATTTCAGGGTCAAAAACGTTAATACTCTCCCAGACGCCTAAACTCTTTTTAAAAAGAGCCTATATTTATTGATCTTTGGACAGTAAACTGGAAGTTTGTTCCACACTAATGCTATTCTCTTTGTAATATAGTTATACAGTAAGGTAGAGTTAATTCTTGCTACATCAAAATTCATATTACCATGTGTGTGTGTGTGTGTGTGTGTGTGTGTGTGTGTGTGTGTGTGTGTGTGTGTGTGTGTGTAATATTATTATTATAAATACACCAAGTAATAACTAACACCACAAGCAGATGAGCGACCTCGAACAGAAAGATATAAAAATTCAATATAAGAAGTATAAAACAGTTACTGTTCATGGTCAATCCAGGCTGTCAGCACCAAATAAAACTCAAAGTTCCCTCGAGTACGTATCTTCAGACCTTCAGTCAAATACCATAGAGCCTATGCAGGCTCAAACTTAGTTTTCTTGAAAAACAGATAAATCCAAACTCGAATATCAGCCCAAATACTAAAAAAACTCCTTTATTAACGGCAAATACAATCGGTAAGCGCTTTCGCTATACAGCTTTTTCAAACCTTTACAAATCAATAATATCTAATGCTTATATATAGCTTCCTTGGTAAAACAATAAAACAATTAACCAATTAATTGATTAGCTGCTTAAAGAAATACTAGCACTAGAAAACTTATGGCTCCATTACAGACTTGGTATTAAAAATTTTAAATATCTATTTTGAAAGCTCACAATAAACCATTAAAAATATGAAATGTTAAAAATATATATAAAATATATAAAAATATACCAAGAACTTCCCAGGTATATTCTGACAGAAATCTTGTTCTTAAATATATATATACATGAACATAATAATAGAGAACTAATACTATCCAATTCATTTAAACTTGCATTTCCTATTTTTAAGGGCAGGTTTCAGGGGAATGCTATCACTGAGTCCAGGGGGAACATGAGCCTGTAGTTTAATAATCCATTTAGTTTCCGCTTGCACAGTATAATTCTCAATATCACCCCCTCTACTATTAAGTAAGGTAACATGTATTACTGAAAATCTAAAAGTATGCATAACATTATTTTGTAAGACATGCTTTGAAAGTGCATTAATTTCAGACTTAATGCGAATTTGATAAAGATGTTCCCTCACCCTTTCTTTTAACCATCTATCAGTTTTGCCAATGTAAAAAGCAGTGCAGGAGGTGCAGATAGCAATATAAACCACATGTTTGGTATCACAGTTAGCATTAATATTAAACGTAAATACTTGATTGGTTACTGGATGTACAAACATATTAATATTAGATATATAGCAGCAAAAGTTACATTTATTACATGAATGAGTTCCATTAAAGGTAATGGGTCCTGATGTTGACATATGGTTAGGGAAACATAACAACCTATGTAGATTCTTCTTGTTTTTAAAAATAAATTGAGGCTGTTCTCCTACTAACTTCTTAATCTCCGGATCTATTGTAAGTAAATCCCAATGTTTACTAATTATTCCCTTAATTGATTGGATGTCCTGGGTAAAAAATAAAGCCATTTTCTGCTGCTTACTCACATTCGTGGATGTATCAATTCTGTCTGCACTATAAACCTCCATACCTGCTTCAGAAAAAAATGGGGCATGCTCTATCTGTTCTAGTATCCTTAGTATATAAAAAGCCTCTCTCTATTTCTGTTAATTTATAACTTCTATCACATAACCTTGCACCCAAATAATTCAATTCATCTTCAAAATCGCGCCATATAGGATTCAACCTTGACGCTCTAATAGCTTGTCCTTTAACAATATTAGAGAAGATGTGATTAGGATGCATACTATCTCTGCGTAAGAGTGTATTTTTATGGCAAGA
This sequence comes from Protopterus annectens, assembly GCF_019279795.1. NCBI lineage: Eukaryota > Metazoa > Chordata > Ceratodontiformes > Protopteridae > Protopterus > Protopterus annectens. Next base: position 1,188,572,920 of record NC_056747.1, on the reverse strand, counting down.
TTTCCTATGTACACCTGTGTTAATCTGTCCATTCTCCAACCGCCAAATTGATACATCTAAAAATGTGATATTATTCCTGGAACAAACCATAGTAAATTTCAAAAAGGATGTTAGAGAATTGACTTCCTTTTCAAATCTTTCTAACTCTTCCGAAGTGACTGTCCAAAGAAAAAACAAATTGTCAACAAAACGTCTATAGAAGGGTACATGACTTTGGTATAATCCTAGGTGAAAAAGTTTCTGTTCTTCCCATAAAGCCATAACGAAGTTGGCGTAGCTATTGGCACACGAGGTGCCCATAGCTATGCCATCCTTTTGTAAATATAAGTCCCAATTAAAAATAAACACATTACTTTCTAAAACCATTTCTATTAGCGAACAAAGAAAATCTATTCTCTTCGGTAACATGTCAGAATGTAAAGTTAAGTAGGTCTGGATGCTTTCCAAACCCAGTTCATTAGGGATGTTAGTGAATAACGATTTAGCATCCATCGTAACCATGAAAAATGAAGAATTTTCAGGCAGATGTTTAATTCCTTCATAAAAATCCAATAGAAATTGTTTAGAGACTTTTAATACAAATTGATTTAAGTCCACTAGGGGTTTTAAGATTTTCTGAATAAAAATGGATAGGGGTTCTGTGACCCATCCTCGACCAAAGACTATTGGTCTCATCGGGGGGTTTACTGGGTCTTTATGAACTTTAGGCAACCCCTGAATAATTTTAATTGCAAATTCCTTACAAAATGTTTGTCAAACTTTTTGTAAGGAATTTGCAATTAAAATTACTATTTACTGAAAATAGTTCAAGAACTTTGAATAAACAGTTTAAGAAACCCAGTCTCTATGTACCTAATTTACATCCTTTACTTGATGTTTTTAATAAAATAGTAGAAAGAGATATTTACTCATTAAGCAGAGATGTAGAGGTTCATATGAAGAAAAATAATCTGACTCTTAGACAAACTAGAGCAATGCATGATTTGATGAATGACAGAAATATTTCTATCAGACCGGCAGATAAGGGAGGCCCTATCTTGATAATGGATAAAGTGTTTTATGATTTGTGTATGAATGAAATGTTAAAATATATACATTTTTATAGTCCAATTTCTAATTTAGAGACTCAGAAACTTATAGCGAGTGTACATAGTACATTAGATGACATGTACAAAATGGGCATAATAGATTCTGAGTTGTATGAGTTTTTTCTAGTGGAAAGTCCTATTATTCCTATTATTCAGGGGTTGCTTAAAGTTCATAAAGACCCAGTAAACCCCCCGATGAGACCAATAGTCTTTGGTCGAGGATGGGTCACAGAACCCCTATCCATTTTTATTGAGAAAATCTTAAGACCCCCTAGTGGACTTAAATCAATTTGTATTAAAAGACTCAACAATTTCTATTGGATTTTTATGAAGGAATTAAACATCTGCCTGAAAATTCTTCATTTTTCATGGTTACGATGGATGTTAAATCATTATTCACTAACATCCCTAATGAACTGGGTTTGGAAAGCATACAGACCTACTTAACTTTACATTCTGACATGTTACCAAAGAGAATAGATTTTCTTTGTTCGCTAATAGAAATGGTTTTAGAAAGTAATGTGTTTATTTTTAATCAGGACTTATATTTACAAAAGGATGGCATAGCTATGGGCACCTCGTGTGCCAATAGCTACGCCAACTTAGTTATGGCTTTATGGGAAGAACAGAAACTTTTTCACCTAGGATTATACCAAAGTCATGTACCCTTCTATAGACGTTTTGTTGACGATTTGTTTTTTCTTTGGACGGGCACTTCGGAAGAGTTAGAAAGATTTGAAAAGGAAGTCAATTCTCTAACATCCTTTTTGAAATTTACTATGGTTTATTCCAGGAATAACATCACATTTTTAGATGTATCAATTTGCTGGTTGGAGAATGGACAGATTAACACAGGTGTACATAGGAAATCTTGCCATAAAAATACACTCTTACACAGAGATAGTATGCATCCTAATCACATCTTCTCTAATATTGTTAAAGGACAAGCTATTAGAGCATCAAGGTTGAATCCTATATGGTGCGATTTTGAAGATGAATTGAATGATTTGGGTGCAAGGTCATGTGATAGAAGTTATAAATTAACAGAAATAGAGAGAGGCTTTTTATATACTAAGGATATTAGAATAGATAGAGCATGCCCCATTTTTTTCTGAAGCAGGTATGGAGGTTTATAGTGCAGACAGAATTGATACATCCACGAATGTGAGTAAGCAGCAGAAAATGGCTTTATTTTTTACCCAGGACATCCAATCAATTAAGGGAATAATTAGTAAACATTGGGATTTACTTACAATAGATCCGGAGATTAAGAAGTTAGTAGGAGAACAGCCTCAATTTATTTTTAAAAACAAGAAGAATCTACATAGGTTGTTATGTTTCCCTAACCATATGTCAACATCAGGACCCATTACCTTTAATGGAACTCATTCATGTAATAAATGTAACTTTTGCTGCTATATATCTAATATTAATATGTTTGTACATCCAGTAACCAATCAAGTATTTACGTTTAATATTAATGCTAACTGTGATACCAAACATGTGGTTTATATTGCTATCTGCACCTCCTGCACTGCTTTTTACATTGGCAAAACTGATAGATGGTTAAAAGAAAGGGTGAGGGAACATCTTTATCAAATTCGCATTAAGTCTGAAATTAATGCACTTTCAAAGCATGTCTTACAAAATAATGTTATGCATACTTTTAGATTTTCAGTAATACATTTTACCTTACTTAATAGTAGAGGGGGTGATATTGAGAATTATACTGAGCAAGCGGAAACTAAATGGATTATTAAACTACAGGCTCATGTTCCCCCTGGACTCAGTGATAGCATTCCCCTGAAACCTGCCCTTAAAAATAGGAAATGTAAGTTTAAATGAACTGGATAGTATTAGTTCTCTATTATTATGTTCATGTATATATATATTTAAGAACAAGATTTCTGTCAGAATATACCTGGGAAGTTCTTGGTATATTTTTATATATTTTATATATATTTTTAACATTTCATATTTTTAATGGTTTATTGTGAGCTTTCAAAATACATATTTAAATTTTTTAATACCAAGTCTGTAATGGAGCCATGTGTTTTCTAGTGCTAGTATTTCTTTAAGCAGCTAATCAATTAATTGGTTAATTGTTTTATTGTTTTACCAAGGAAGCTATATATAAGCATTAGATATTATTGATTTGTAAAGGTTTGAAAATGCTGTATAGCAAAAGCGCTTACCGACTGTATTTGCTGTTAATAAAGGAGTGTTTTTAGTATTTGGGCTGATATTCGAGTTTGGATTTATCTGTTTTTCAAGAAAACTAAGTTTGAGCCTGCATAGGCTCTATGGTATTTGACTGAAGGTCTGAAGAGACGTACACGAGGGAACTTCGAGTTTTATTTGGTGCTGACAGCCTGGATTGACCGTGAACAGTAACTGTTTTATGCTTCTTTTATTATTATAAATGCTCATATTTAATATAATTTGTTGTATAAGAAATCCCCATTTGAGCTGTTTGGGTTTGAACCTTTTTACTTTATTACTAGTAGCTGAAGTGTTTGAGGGATATGTTTGTGTGTGTATGTGTGTGTGTGTGTGTGTGTGTGTGTGTGTGTGTGTGTGTGTGTGTGTGTGTGTGTGTGTGTGTGTGTGTGTGTGTGTGTGTGTGTGTGTGTGTGTGTGTGTGTGTGTGTGTGTGTGTATGTTTATGGGTCTATATTATTTCATTGAAAACTCATTTCATCGAAGCCTAATTCATAAACACATATTCACTGAAAGCTCACTTCACTGAAAACCCAATTCACTGAAAGCTCAACTCACTGAAAACTCATTTCGTTGAAAGGTATATATGGCATTTTTCCCACTGTTGTGCAATCCTGGAGTTAGTATATTAAGTAAGGGGGGTGTGGGGGCACAGCCCCCCACATTGGGGGGTGTGGGGGGCATAGCCCCCCACATATTGTAAATATTTTAAAGTATATAGATGGATACTTACAAGTGTAATGAATAAATTCTTCCAGAACAGAACGTACAACCAATTTATGTGGGGGGCTTTGCCCCCCACCCCACACCCGATTTTGGGGGGTTGTGCCCCCCACACACACACACACATTTATTTTATATACTAACTCCAAGATCGCACAACAGTGGGTAATAGGCCATATATACCTTTCAACGAAATGAGTTTCAGTGAATTGGGTTTTCAGTGAATTGAGCTTTCATTGAATATGTGTCTATGAATTAAGCTTCAATGAAATGAGTTTTTAATGAAATGATATAGACCCTGTATGTATATATGTGTGTATATACACAGTATATAGACAGATAGTTGAGAAGAAGCTATAGATGAGAAAAGAGTCCAACTGGACATTCCTAGACTTGGAGAAAGCATATGACAATGTCCCAAGAAAGCTGATTTGGGCAGTGGTTTGAGGTTCCAGAAACATTTGTAGAATTAGTACAGGCTATGTACAAGGACCCAATGATTCAGGTATGAACAGTGTTCGGCCTCACAGAGAGGTACCCATTGGGAGTGGTTGTACACCACAGCTCAGCTCTGAGCCCACTGCTGTTCATACTGGTGATGGACTACATTAGCATACAGGTTGGAGGGGACAGATCACCAAAGTTACTGTGTGCAGATGATGTGGCATTACAGGCAGAGCTGAGCAAGAACTTCAGCAAAGTATAGGGAAATGGAATCAAAACTGAAGGCACCTGGGATGAAACTAAGCACAAATAAGACAGTGGTAATGGCAGCAAATTGGGGAAATGATGCTGAAAATTGAGATAGAAGGGAAGATAGTGGAACAGGTAAATAGTTTCAAGTATCTGAGAGTGGTTAATGAGGAAAAGGGAAGTCTGAATGAAGAGGTCAAAGCTAGAATCAGAGGGGCTGCAGCTCAGGTGTAGTCTATGACAGAAGATTGCCAAAAAAGGTGAAAAGTAAGGTGTACAAGACAGTGGTATGACCAGTACTAACGTATGGTACAGAAACCTGGGCAGTAAAGGCAGAACAGATGAAGAAGCTACAGGTGATGGAAATGAAGTGCCTGAGAAGGGTGGTAGGATGCACACTGTGGGACAGACGAAGAAATGAGAACATAAGAGTAGAAGCCAAAGTAGCTCCAATTGTAGAAAAGATAAAAGAGAACAGATTACAGTGGTTTGGACATGTGCAGTAAAGTAGAAGACAATCTGGTAAAGAAGATTTGGGACATACAGAAAGAAGGTAAGAGGAAACAAGGACATCCAGCAAAGAGGTGGATGGATTGTGTGAAAGAAGATCTGCAACAGTCAGGCATCTGTGTTGATGAAGGTAGGAGTGTGGCAGTGAATCGAGAGAGATGGTGACAGTTAACACGATACTCCAACCCCATACAGAAAATGGGAAAGAAGGGGGCTGATGATGATGATGATGATACACAGTACACACACACACACACACACACACACACACACACACACACACACACACACACACACACACACACATTGTTTCCCAGTGGAGCTAATGATATGTTTCTAGTGCCAGTACCACTTTTCCTGCCATTATAGTAACTCACTGCCATGCACTTGACTAATCTAGCACACAAAGAGTATACTTACTCTCCACTCTTAAAATAAGCCAGATCTAATGTAATCATTTGCTAGCTATGGCTAAAGATGTCATTCTTCAAAAGAAGAAGCCAACTATTAATAAATCACCAAACAATCACACATGCTCTTATAGCAATAAATCAAATACCAGCCATGAGATGGTGAAGTTGAAAAATGAAATTCTTAAAATTATTAAAATTGGACATTGCACATTGAATATTGAATATATATGCAGATAAAGTAATATTCAGAACAACACATTATAAAAGATTTGAATAGACAGATGGCAATTAGAAAAAAAAGCATTAGCTGTCAGTAATTTGATCATGATACTACAGCTAGCTGAAGGTTTATTGTAGCCTACCTACTTCTGATTTTTAAAAACATTTAGCAGTTGTAGAAAATGCAAAGGCAATAGTCTACGCACATGATCTCTCAGTCCAGGTAACTAGCTGGACTTTGAACAGTTATCTTTGATATTAGAACAGTAGTACCTGCAGAATGTGCAAGGGGATGTCCTGGAACAAATTATAACTGGCAGTTATTCAGACAGCACTGTAGCACTCGGTGTTATGACAAATACCCCTCCCCCCATACTTAGCTAAGCATTTTAATTTCTTACATTTCCTTTAAAGTTTATGTTTTAAATGTAAGCATCCTGTTTAGGGCATCACTTAGCTCTTTAGGAAGTGTTAGTAGGATAATGTACCTTTAGACAGGATGTAAACAATAAACTATGAAAACATACAGAAGAAGCATTTTTGGAGTCCGAGCCTTGCAGCATCTTTACTGGAATATATATATATATATATATATATATATATATATATATATATATATATATATATTTATATTTTTTTTTTTTTGCATTTTACAATAAGGTACACAGACTTGATATGTTCCGGTCCTCAGTGATTTCTTCTCCAGCCAGTGGCCCCTTGAAGATCTGTGGCAGGACGTCTGCCAACATACTGGTCATATTTCTGAGCACACTAGGAACATAAAGTGTAAATATAATGAATGTGTAAATAATAAAGGAAAGATGGGAAAGTGTTAATATAATAAAGAAACCTCATCTGGTTTCTGTGTTTTCTCCTGCCTTAGGTAGACAGTTCTTGCTCAGCCTCCACCTTATTATATAACTGTCCACTATTCTCCTCATTCTGACTACCTCAGCCAGTTATGGCACCATCTCTTTGATTCCCTACTTGAAAACTGTTTGTTAATATCCATGTAATGGTTAGAGTGACAATTTTGCACTGAGAGGGTTTGTGGTCTGCACTGTAGTGGCAGAACAGGTAGCTTACATCCTTCTAGGTTGGGAACTGCTGATTGAGGGCTCAGTGTCTGTTATTCTAAAAGTGTATTAATTCTGGTTTAAGCACTTGGGCTTTCAGGCCAGTTATTTTACATTAAGAGGGTTCGTGGTCTGCACTCTTGTGGGAGGAGAGGCTGGACTCTGCCCTTCTGAGCTGGGAATTTCTGGTTGAAGGCTTATAGTGCATGCATATCTGAACTGCTTCTTACTGAAGTTGGTGCGCCTTGTTTGCTGTGGCATAGACTGGATTCGGGCCTACTGGATCTAGCTTTGTTTGTGTAACTTGAGCACTAATCCAGGCATTCTCTAAAGTATTCAATTGCATTTATTACTGCTTGGTAGTAACTTGATTAAAGTGTAGCTATCATTCTAAGTCTTTTGGATTAAGCACTTGGGCTTCAGACCAGTTGTTTTACATTAGGAAGGTTTGTGGCATGCACTGTGGTGGCAGGACAGGTAGCTTTCATCCTTCTAAGTTGGGAACTGCTGATTGAGAGCCCAGTGTCTGTTATTCTTAAAGTGTATTAGTTCTGGTTTAAGCACTTGGGCTTCAGGCCAATTATTTTACATTAAGAAGGTTTGTGGTCTGCACTCTTGTGGGAGAAGAGGCTGGACTCTGCCCTTCTGAGCTGGGAATTTCTGGTTAAAGGTTTATAGTGCCTGAATATTTGAACTGTATCTTACTGAAATTGGTACACCTTGTTTGCTGTAGCATAGACTAGATCCAGGCCTGCTGAATCTAGCTTTGTTTATATGCTTGTTGTTTGTTTGCTTGTTATTTCCTGAACGCTAATTCCACCTAATACGGCTTCTCAGCGCTTCTGTGGATCACTAGTGATATCTGCATTGCTTACTGTACTTATTTCCTTGTTTCACTTGAAAGAAAGTTACTGTTTGTCGTTTTGCATTTAAGTTACCTGTAACACATTGCACTTAAGTTAACTGGCACTTGCTCACTAAAGCAATTATATAAGTCAGCACTAAAAATTAAAAGCACTACACCCTCACTCCCCACTGGCCCTGGTTTTCAATTATTAAGGAATTCCCAATATTATTCTAGCATGTCCAAAGGTCAGTTGTCAATCTCCTCTGGTCCAGCTGGTGAATCTGGGAATCTTGAGGTAATGTTACAACTGCCTCATGTACACAGACAACCCTCTCCTCCTCCCAACAAATTCCAACACATGTGAGAGATGCAACCATATAGCCAAACTGGAGGCTAAGCTCTCTCAACTCAGTACTGGCATAACCAGTCAGGAGGAGAAGGAAACCACACTCACTACAATTCCAGTCTCACATAGACCTACCACGACAGCAAACCAAACACATAATCACACAAAAACATACTGGAGGCTCTAAATAAAGATCTGTCAAGCAGCAGAGACCTCCAAAGCAGACACCCAAGCAGCCGCTACCCCAAAACAAAACACGTGCAACACATATCTCACAAAGCCAGTGTGCCAAACAGTCACAGCCCTTAAGACTAAACAACACACCTGATACACTTGTAATAGGTGACTATCGTCAGGCACACTAACGTCCCGCTCACCAGGCTAAACAAGGAGAGGGTCACGGTGAGCAGCCTGTCGGGCGCTAGGATCCGCCACATAACACAAGCACTCAGGTCACTCCAAGGCAAGTACAAATATGACTCAGTCATTGTCCATGCTGGTGTGAATGACCTGAGACGTACCTCCCTGGACTACATGAAAAGAGACATAAAGGAGCTCTCTGAGCATGTAGCCCAGGCCGGTATGACCCTGACCTTGAGTAGCATCTTACCCTCACCAAGAATGATGCCAGAATATGAAGACAAGATGATCAATTTCAACAATTGGCTTAAGTACTGGTGTCATTCAAAGGGGATCCAATGCCTGTCAGCTTGGGATGATATTCTCGACAAGCCACAATGCTTCGCTAGGGACGGCTTGCACCTGTCACCCCTGGGCTTTTGGATATTGGCAAAGGCTCTTGCTACCCCCATAGTGCCTTTTTTAGGCAAGGCTCAAAAGACAAACCCACCTCCATAGGTATCACAAGGGATAAGAAACTAAGAGTAATGCTACTCAACGCCAGAAGTCTAAACCTCAAGATGCACGCACTCGAAACTCTCCTTAGCATGGAGAACATCGATATCTGTGCAGTAACAAAAACCTGGTTCAAGGCTAACGAGAGCACCCCAGCACTACCAGGTTATACCTCATACCATGCTTTTCGGCCCCAAAACTTGGACCGAACCACAAAAGGAGGGAGAGTATCGATATTCATCAAAGATACCCACACCTCCAGGTTGGTGGCAAAGCACGAAGCATCAGAGACTATCCATGTGCAACTAACAGTGGGTAAAACTGCCTTCCAGTTTATAGCCTCCTACAGACCACCCTCCCAAACCCAGGAACCCCACTCGGCCTTCCTGAGAACACTGGAAAATATGAAGGTCTCTCCAAACACCATTATATTGGGCGACTTCAACTACCCAAACATAGACTGGGAGCATTACTCTAGCTCCAACACCCTAGCCCAAAGGTTCCTAGAATTTATAAACTCAAATGCTATGGAACAACTTGCTACCACTCCCACAAGAGGGGAAAACATACTGGACCTGATCATCACCAACATGGGGACTCTATGCTCCAGACCAGAAGTGTATCCCTCACTGGTAAGATCAGACCATAAACTAATCTCACTGGATATTCACATTCCGACCCCACCCCTGCCCAGAAAACCACAGTGAAAAACGTCTCTAAAGCAAATTTCACACTCCTAAAAACCGAGGAGGAATCCTTCAAAGCCCCCGGGCCTGTGGAAAATACGCCCAGACTGCAGAATCCTTTATAAACGCATTCTATGAACACCTTCAGGAATGCATGGATCATGCGATCCCAAATAAAACCAAGACCCAATCCTCCAAAGGCAGACGTCCTGTCTGGTGGACCCCAGCCATAAACAAACTATACAATAGAAGGAGGAAGCTACTAAATGATAGAGCAAAATCCCAAAAAGGGAAGGCATCACTGATCAGTATTAGCAAAAACTACGGGCACACATAAAATTGTCTAAGGCCAGCTTCGAGAGAAAAATTGCACAGGACACTAAGGATAATCACAAGGCTTTCTTTAGTTATGTTAGGAATTAGTCCAAAATGACAAAAAATACACCGAACCCACAGACATTGCCAACATCCTAGCTGACAGGTTCAGCGCAAACTTCTCCCCCCCTCCCCACCAAAAGGGCAAATATCTATCCCAGCAGAGTGCTGCCCCCCTGACATCTCAGATGCTCAGGTAAGAGCCACCCTCTTCAAAGCAAAAAACACAGCATCAATGGGACCAGATGGTGTCCCGGGGTGCGTCCTACATGAACTCCAAGAAGAGCTAAACCCAAACATAAAACTACTGTTCAATCTCAGCCTTACTACAGGATATGTGTCCAAAGAGTGGCGTACAGCAACAGTGGTCCCTCTCCATAAAGGTGGTGCCTCAACGGATCTTGGAAACTATCGCCCCATAAGCCTGACTAGCTTGGTCTGCAAAGCTGTGGAAAGGATCATCATGGACCTCATAAATAAAGATATTGGGGACCTACAAACACTGGATCCTACCCAGTTCGGCTTTGTTAAGGGCAGATCCTGCCTCTTAAACCTGGTTGATTTCTTTGAAACAGTCGCTAAGGCCATTGGAGGGAAGGTGGTCCACACAGCCTACCTGGACCTCGCAAAAGCCTTCGATACAATACCCCACTCGGGCATTATAGATAAGCTCACCAGCTTAAATATAAACCCCTATGTCACTAGATGGATTGCAAACTGGCTCAAGGACAGAACCCACATGGTTAGAATTGCTGGAGCCATGTCAGACTCCAAACCAGTTACAAGTGGTGTCCCACAAGGCTCAGTCCTGGGACCTCTCTTGTTCGGTATATATTTCTCGGAGGTACAGGCCAACACAGAAGGACTTGGCTAACCAAGTTCGCAGATGACTGCAAACTGGGCGCCATAATCGACTCTCCAGCCGACCCAAGCATCCTCCAAAAGGGCCTCATAGAAACAGACAACTAGTGCCAGAGCCATGGCCTCAAGCTAAATGCCAAAAAGTGTATAGTCATCCCCTTTGGCAAAAACAAAGTGCCCACAAATTACCACATAGGTGGTAATCCATTAAGTACAGAAGAAGTAATTAGGGACCTGGGGACCCAAGTTGATAGCAATCTCTCATTTGATAACCACGTGGCCAAAGTGGTTAGAAAAACATTTTATATAGCCCACCTAATCATGAAGGGATTCACATCTAGATCAGGGCAGGTCATCGTGCCTCTTTACTCATCCTTCATCAGGCCCATAATTGAGTACAATGCCCCTTTTGGGATGTACCTTACCAGACACCTGCAGCAACTGGAAAGACCCCAAAAGTACCTCACCAAGAGGATCAAAGGGCTCAAACAGATGCCATATGTTGCCCGGTTAAAGAAACTCCAGCTCTACTCAGTGGCATACCGCCTGTTCAGAGGCGATCTGTGCCTGACGTATAAAGCCATGTCCAACACGGACTTAATGGACATCCTGCACCTCAGAAAATCCAAATCCCATCAAGCTACGCCGAGAGACTTGAACCTCAGCACTGAAATAAATAAGACATGCTGGAGAACAGATTCATAACCCAGAGGCTCCCTTCACTATGGAATAAAATCCCAGTCTAGGTTAGGCAGAGTCCCTCATTGACTCTCTTCAAGAGGAATCTTGATGAGTGGATGGGAGATCGTAGGTTTACCCCAGGTATCACTTCTGTGTCACTGTTAGACAGAGGCACAGTATACTAACCTCGAAAAAGGGCATAGCAAAATAAATTTAAAATGGGTGGCGAAAGCCAAACACATTCTGGCTAGGCTTATAAATGCCCTAGGGCAGATAGCCTAGTATGAACCTATGAACCTATGAATGAATGACACTTATTCATTGTAGACTGTCACCTCACTGAGGAAACATGTCTCTGTGTTACAGTTATCGAAAAATATCCAAACTAAAGGGTAAAAAGGTCACACAAACCATAGCAAAAACTACAAAAAGACCCAGCAAAGCTAGAGTCCTCTCTTTGTAGTACCTTAAACTTCCTGTTGTAGAGGCCAATGGGATATATGCAAATTATCTCTTAAAGTCATGCCAGTGTTTCAGCTACAAGGATTCTAAATGTCTATGACTTCTTACTTTCATTGTGAAATTCTTTACTGGTGCATTCAAGACAATTACGCCAAATCCCATTAACTGTAGACTTGACATGTTTTCCTTTTTTCTCAGATTATCAGTACAGTATAAGTGTATTGCCGACCATACATTACAAACACAGAGGTTTAAAATAAGCCTGATATTCATAAAACTCACAATAAAAATGTCAAAGGTACCAAATAATCCTCTAAATGGTCCAAGGCACCCAAGAAATGTAGTCAGACACTTATAGCCTGATACTCATAATATTAGGGTGAGTGTAAAACACTCCAAATAACATCAAAACCAAAGGGTAAGAGAGCTTTTTCAAGGATAGGTCCTGCTACCTGGAGCCATCTGCCTACTGAGAAAAACAATCTTCAGATATTACTGGAATTCAAAAAGGCCCCTAAGGACTACATATATAAGGAAGCTGATTGCAATTGCTTTAAGGGCACTGGCTAAGCAAGCTGTCTTGCATGAGTGACTTCTTATGGTTGCATAGCTATGCAAAAACAAATTTTGCTTATTCCCATTGTAATATCCTTTTTTCCTTCCTGGTCATCACCTACATTTAATGCTACTGTAAATATTAATATTACTGTATAAAACTTGGTTCCTTGTGATACTTTAAACCACAGGTGCCGAGAAAATCACCACACAGAAGACACAACGTGTATTGAATGCTTTTGTTCTTTTTACTTTCAGAACTTCATCATTTGAATTTCATCAGCAGAAACTGATTCATTCTGATGAAGGTCTGAAAGTAAAAAGAACATAAGTGCTCAGTACACGGTGTGTCTTGTGTGGTGATTTTCTCAGCACCTGTGGTTTAAAGTATCTCAACGGTCCAAGTTTTATACAGTGTTTTCATTCCATTGATTCTGTTTTTATTAATGTTACTGTACATATAACTATGACCATTTCTTTTTGCTTATTGTTTTCTGTACTTTTGTCTAACTGTGCCCGTGTCATGACTAAAAAGGGTCAGCAAACTAGCTCACCCACCCGGTTATCAAATGAATAAAGTAAAATAAAAAGGTGGCACCGACAGACCGTTTAGTAAAAACTGCAAGAAAGGTCCAAAAAAGCTTGAGTCGTTACCGTGTGATAACTTAAACCTCCTGTATTTGAGGCTCATGGGAAACATGCAAAAACTAAAGACGACATACACTTCCATGTATTTTAGCACCTTTCATTTTTTGAGTCTTCAGCAATGAAACAGCCAGATTCTCTTCATACTTACCTTACATGTGGCTGCTTGTAACTAACATTCCTTGCACCAGCTAACACGGCTTTTGCAATAATAAAATGTTTTAATCCCTTTGCCTGAGAAATAGCAACAGTACACATAATAGCAGGTAATGATGTGGTTGCTACAATCCTAGGACTGACTAATTTCACCTGCACTTACATACTGCATGATGCTAAGCAAGTCATTTAAGACCAAAGTTTCTGCATCACAGCTGCAAACAGGCAACTATTTCTACCTAGTTTGAAAGTACTAAATGCATAAATTATGTGACGGCTGTACTTGCAGGTCTTGTTACCAGGACATGATGTTAATCTCATATTGAGACAGCACTGCTACAGCAAGGTGAGTGCAAAAGAAAAATACACATAGGAGTATTAGTTTTATGCGGCTGTATTGAGAAGTCAGTGTCAAGAACCACTTGTGAGTGTTTTTATGTGCCAACATTTTGTATCATGACAAATACCACCTTGGTAAAGGTTATTGGCCATTCCTAATGTTAATAGCTTATACTTTCCAAGGTAAGAATCATTGAAAGATGATATTTGTAAAGACTGCTAATTTCTAAACTGTTCTAAATGACAAAATGCTGGATATATAAAATGACACTGAGGTAAATGGGAGGTTTTGTAAATAAAAGAAATGCTACACTAACTGTGCTGATTGCATGGTCACTAAAATAGACCTTTACTCTACTGACATTCAATGACAGTTAAAACTATAAGATCATTAAGAAAGAAACCCATTCACACATTCCCAATAAAGTGCTGCACTGGTTCAAAAAGCTTACTAACTGATACACTGCTGGACCTGAAAATGTGCCAGCTGAAAGGCTGCTGAGTCCACAAATGTATTTATTTACTAAAAGCCGTTGCAAACTAGATTACCATAGACAGACCAAGATCTCACAGTGCTGTTGTTTAAGCGTATTCCTTCTTATAGGTTCCTGTTAAGTGAAACTGACAAACGGGATGGGGTTACTCCTAATAATGTCACATTGCTGTGTGCCAACGTCCATCAGTATGACCTTTTGGGAATAAAACTGCATAATAAAACAAAGCAGGAAGCAGCATAAAATAAATCTCATGCAACTTTTAACAGAATTTGAAGAGAATTCCAGAGTAGGAGTCAAAGCCGAAAGTGGAGTAAGTGCTTTTCTGGAATACAGAAAAAAACGATGCCTCACTGGGCTAAGATTAAAGGCTGAATCAACTTCAGCCTTTGATACCAGCCTTTGAGAGAGACTCCTTTCATTTCTCCTCCCACCACTTGACCATGTTCTGAAAGTCAGAATCTACTTGTCCACTTCAGACTAGCTAGTCCTTTTAGTGTTGACTTCAGGCACAAAAGCAGTTCTGATTTGAACATATGCCTTTATCATTAACATCTTAGTGCCAGCTACCTGTTACTGTGAGGTGATCATGATGCAGTAATCTTTTGAATTCCCCTTTGAATACTAACTTCTAGCTCATCTCATAGAACTATAGAGTATTAATGAAATCCTTGTATTCTAACATTAACTTTTTTAGTGCTGCCTTCTAGTGCCCACCACATAATCACAATCTGAAGATAGGAATATACATTACTTTTTCCCTTACCGTACAAATCTTCCAGGGATGGCTTGCAGCATAGATCACCTGAATCCATACCTCTCAACCTCTTAGCATGAGAAATCTGGACAATCTGGTAACAGAAAGTTCACACCAGGGATCACACCAACAGCACTACTAGATAGGGGCCAAGGGTACTAGCTGCTAGTACAAGGGTCTAGGGAACTACTAAAGGGGCGGTGAATACCGCACAACGTGGCTGGGATAATATATGCCTTCGGGGAGATAGCCCAGTACCAACCTATGAACCTATGAACCTAAGCCCAAGATAATGGTAGGAAAAAAGCCCAAAAATAGGGACACATTTTAAATATTACTCTTATAAACTTAGAAAGTTTCTAGAATAACAGGGTTTGTGTTATGCATTTTCTGAATGATATAAAGTCCAAAACTCAAATACATGTCATTATTTAGTGACATTAATCCTTAGATCACCCCAGTGATTTGTGAAAAAACACAATTTGTATGAGCAACATACCAAAAATATGAGGCAAAAATCTGGACATTCTGCGAAAATCAGTACAGTTGAGAGGTAGACCTCACATATCACAGGGTTTACTATCATTAGTTAGAATGGCAAAACAACTGCCATTTGAAATAATGAAAACTAAAATCGAAACCAAACATTTCGAGAGTACACAATGTCGCCCCAAATGATCGGCACATCTGAGTCGACATTGTGCCGAAAATGTGACCTGATAGCTGTATAGGAGCTGATGTAAATCAAACTCTTATATGACATATCACGTTTTGCAGGGGGCCTCACACCCCCTGCTACTAATATATTCCAACTCCAAGATCAAACTACAGTGAGGATATGGATGAATTTCCAATCCTCACTGTACCGCGATCTCGTACATATAGTTGAACACACATGCAAATGCACTACTGCATTTGCATAAGTGTGTTTGACTATCCAATACACTTGTCATTTTGCGAACAACATTCTGATGTTCGGCAGCATTACTGCCAACAGAATGTCATTCACACAAATGATAGTAAACCAATATCACAGTGTCTCCCTGATTTTTCTTGTTTTTTTTTTTTTGCTCTGCCCTTCATAAAGTTTTTTTTTTTTTTGGTAAATCGCTGAGGATTATAGTCAGTCAGTGTTGCCAAGCATTAGAGTTTCATACTTCTTTTTCTACAGAAAATGCATGTTGATGAAAACCCTGTTGTTCTAATAATTTTCTAAGAGAATTAGAGAAATATTTGCATACTGTTCTGGATATTTTTTTCATCCCCACCCCTCATTATTTTGGGATTTGCCCAGAATTTTTGAGCAAAGAAGTTGAAAGCTATGCACATTATTGTCATCCTGACATAGCAATTCACTGTCGACATGATATAGAAAAACTAATAAAGATTAACAGTAAAGACTCATGGTGGAGCCGAGTCCTACCTGTCATGGACCCATGCCTTCCAAACACAAATGTATTTGTTTTGGAAGACAAGGAAAGTGAGGAAGCGATTGTTATAAAAATCTCTCTCTCTCTCTCTCTCTCTATATATATATATATATATATATATATATATATATATATATATATATATATACATACATACATACATCTGTGCTGAAATTAGAAATTACATTTTTACTAATGCAAACAAAAAAATAGATCCCCCAACTTAGAATTAAGAGATTGGTCTACCATGTCTCATCAAAACCCATAAATTCAAAACATATTTGTCAGCTGATATTAAATGACATGCAGTAATCTGAGTCTGAATACAATAAATGCTCTAAACATAAGAAAGCAAAAATTACTGAGTTTTGGGTAATACCTTGAGAGGTTTGCCATGGCATCCTTTTCAAGAACACACATTGGTTATGATCAGAGAATTCATGGAGCTTAAGCTGCCCCAATGTTTTATGAGTTAGTTACACAGGAAAAAATGTGCAGGAATGCAATGTATGTTACAGTTTTGAAAGTTGTAACACTCTTAGCACTCTTAGTACTGCTCAAAGATAGTGGTCAGAAGTAAAATCTCATCAACCGCTAGCTTTAAAAGCTTTTAAAGCATTAACTCTACCACTCTTTTGTTTTTTGCCTGTGACAGCACAAAATGCATTGCAGCTTTCATAGCCGTCAGGTTTTTCCACTGTACTTCTGTAGCAGATGATGTCTGTGTGGCAGTGCAAAGCTTAGTCATAACAACTTTGAAAAGTACATAACATCCTCTTTTCTAAAATCACAAAAATTAATAACATAGTTATCTTTTTCAGCCAATTTCCAAACATGATCGTCATGTTTTATGTATTATAATATATTTGCTTCCGTTATTATAAGGGAATAACCTAAAGGACACAGGTTTGCTTCAAATGGAAAATACTGTTAGTATAAATTATCAAAGCACAAGAACTGCCCACCTCGCTGAGCAAACCTGTTGCTATAAGAGTCAGTAAAGTAGATCAAAGGGGGACTGTTTGCTTTTAGTAAATTGTCAGTGTTCTAAGATAATTATAAAAAAACATGAAAAGAACAGAGGTTCCTGCAATGTATGAAAGGAACAGGCCAAGGTAATTCACACCCATGCAAGCCTTTATGATTCCACATGATAAATTCTATCTCCACTTCTTTTCAAAAGTGCAGTATGGCCTTTAAAGAAATCCACATGGTTACTACCAAAAGGAAAGAGGACAGGAAAAAAAAACACATAGGGATTTCAAAGGTTACACTTGCAGAAAAATAAATGATTTACCCCTGGAAAGTAGATTTTCACACCATCTTTTGATTTTATAGCTTTCCTTGTTGGTTGTTTTTAAATTATAAGTAAAATATACACACAAAACATGAGATACATGGGTAATTTAGGTTCAAAGGAAGCATATTAAATATTGTTCTATTTAAGTCATCATAGGATGAAAATAAGGCAGACTAGCAATGTTGATTTAAGGTCAAGTCAGAGCTCCTATGCACATTACCCATATTTCAGAACATTCCTAATCTGCCATACTTTAAGCATCAAAAAAAGGCCACCAAGATTATTTTCAGCACAGTGGACAAAATATATGAAAGGAGAGACTGGAAATTATCTATGTGTTTAATCTAGAGAAGGAAACATATAACACATGACTGATCAGGGTCTTGATTTTGATGTTCGGAAAGAAAATTGGGCAAACTGTGCAATGTAAATTTAGCACCAAGTTGCTGTTTTCTAGTAAAATTGTAATCAGTTGCAAAGCATCCAACTATGATACCTGAACAGTAAGCAGATTGGCCATTGAGGAAACAACCGAGTACCTTTTGCACAGTTTTCTTTCCAAAGGTGGAAATATGCACCACACCACATGGAACACACAGCCCTCCCGAACACACACCAGCACTGCCTTTACATAAAAACACAATTCACACACCCACCTTCGCGGAGGCTCTCAATAAAATTCTACATAAACAGCAGACCTCCAAGGCAGAAATGCACTCGATCACCACAACACAACACTAATGACGAGACACATAACTCTCCTAAACAGTGTGCCACTCAACCAAAGCCCTTAAGGCAAAACACACTAGTCGTAGGTAACTTGATAGTGAGGAACACTGATGTCCCACTCACTTGGCTGAATAAGGAGAAAGTAACAGTCAGCTGCCTGTGAGATGCCAGGATCCACCACATAATGCACGTACTCAGGTCCCTCAACAACAGGTACAAATATAACTCTGTCATTGTACATGTGGGTGTGAATGACCTGAGGCATACCTCCTTGGACTACATGAAAAGAGACGTGGAGGAGCTCTTGGATTATGTAGCCCAGGCGGGTATGACCCTAGCCCTGAGCAGCATCCTGCCATCACCGAGAATGATACCACAGTACAAGCAGAAAATGACTGATTTCAACAATTGGCTAAGTTTCTGGTGTCATGCTAAGGGGATCCAGTATTTGTCTGCCATGGATGACATGATTGACAGACCTCAATGCTTTGCCAGAGATGGCCTGCATCTGTCACCCCTGGGCTTCCGGATACTGGCCAAGGCTATTGACACCCCTATAGTGCCTTTTTTTAGGCAGTGTTCCAAAGACCAAATTACCACCGTGACAGCTACAAATGCAATCTGAGGGTCATGCTGCTCAACGCTAGAAGTCTAAATCTCAAAATGCACTCGCTCAAAGCACTCCTTAAAATAAAGAACATCGACATTTCTGCTGTAACAGAGACCTGGTTCAAGGCAGCAGAAAGCACCCCTGCACTACCAGGCTATAACTCATTCCACACCTTTCAGCCCCAGAACTTGGACCGATGCTCCAAAGGCGGTGGTGTTTCCATATTCATAAAGGATGCACACCTCCAGATTGGTAGCCCAACATAACCATCTGAGATACTTCAGGTGCAGCTAACACTGGGTAAGACAGCGATTCAGGTCATAGCCTGCTATAGGTCCCCAACCATGTCCCAAGACTCACACTCCACATTCCTAAGCACCCTGGAGAATATTAGGGTCCAACCTAACACCCTCATACTGGGCAACTTCAACTACCCCTCCATTAACTGGGAAAACTACTCATGTACCAATACACTTGCCCAATGCTTTCTGGAATTCATTGATTCCAATGCTCTGGGAACAGCTCATTCTTACCCTCACTAGAGGTAGCAACATCCTTGACCTGGTGATTACTAACATGGGCGACCATTGCATTACACCAATAGTCACCTTCTCCCTGGTTAGATCCAACCACAAACTAATCACCTTAGAAATCCACATCCCTCCCACCCCACCCCACCGCACAAAGGTAACCACCATGAAAAACATCTCCAAAGCTAACTTTGGGCTCCTACAAACAGAGGTGACTAACTTCACGGCACCCATGCAAATGGAGAATAGTTGCATGACCGCCGAATCATATACCAATGCACTACACGAACACGTACACAAATGCATGGATCTCTCCATACCCAATAGAACTAAGACGCTCTCCTCAAAAAAAAGGAAGCCAATCGGGTGGTCCCCTACCCTAAACAAACTCTACAACAGAAGGAGGAAACTGATGCAGAATAAGACGAAGTCCCAAGACTGGAAAAACACCCTTATCAGCCTCAACAAAAGGCTGATATCCCTCATCAAATCCTCTAAAGCTAGTTATGAAAACAGAATTGCAGCAGATAGTAAAGACAACCACAAGGCCTTCTATAGTTATGTAAAGAATCCCCACGGCAATACCCAGATTTGCTCTGAGCTACTGCAAAATGGTACCTACTACACTGAGCCAACAGATCTTGCCAATATACTAGCCTACAGATTCATTGCTAACATTACCCCCCCCAAAGGACCAATCACAATACCAGTAGATTGCCAGGCACCCAGTATTACTGCTGCACAGGTTAAAACAGCACTGTCCAAGGCCAGGAATACAGCTTCTATGGGACCTGACAATATCCTTGGCTGTGTTCTACATGAACTACAGAGTGAACAGGCACCTCACCTGTGTGCCCTGTTAAATCACAGCCTCACCTCAGGTTTTGTCCCTACTGAATGGGGAACTGCTACAGTCATCCCTCTCCACAAAGGAGGAGTGACTACAAACCCCAGGAATTATCTCCCAATTAGCCTGATGAGTCCAATATGCAAAGCTATGGAATGCATCATCATGGACCTAATAAACAAGGATATAGGGAATTTCCAAACTCTGGATCCTACACAGTTTGGTTTTGTGAATGGTAAATCATGGCTGCTCAACTTGGTCGACTTCTTTGAGTTAGACACTAGAGCTGTGGTTGAAGGCAAGGTGGTTCATACAGCCAACCTTGATCTGGCCAAGGCCGTTGATACTATTTCCCACTCAGGAATCATAGAAAAACTCACTAAGCTAGGTATCAACCCCTATATCACTAGGTGGATTGCAAACTGGTTCACAGATAGAACCCACAATGTGAAAGTAGCTGACTCCAAGTCAGACTGCTGACCAGTCACGAGTGAAGTCCCACAGGGTTCAGTCCTGGGTCCTCTCCTGTTTGGTATCTACTTCTCTGAAGTCCAGGCCAAAAGAAAGGGACTCTGGCTGACAAAGTTCACAGCCGATTGCAAGTTGGGGGCTATTATTAACTCCCCAAGTGATGTTGACATCCTACAGAAAGGCCTCAATGACACTAAAGACTGATGTCAGAACCATGGCCTTAAGCTCAATGCCAAAAAATGTGTCATCATCCCCCTTGGAAAAAACCCGGTTCCCTTGAATTACCACATTGATGGTAGTCACTGAACACAGAAGGCATTATAAGAGATCTGGGAATACAGGTTGACAGCAACCTCTCTTTTGACCACCACATTACCACTTTGGTCAGAAAGTCCTTCTATGTGGTGCAGTAGTAGGGTTTTGCATCCAGGAAGAAAGAAGTCATAGTCTCCCTCTACTCTTCCCTCATTAGGCCAATCATTGAGTGCAATGCCCCATTTGGCATGTACCTCACTTAACACCTGCAACAACTGGAGAGGCCGCAAAAGTACCTCACAAGGGGGATCCTAGGCCTTAAACACTTGTCCTATATGAACAGACTCAAAAAACTCCAACTATTCTCTGTCTCATATCGCCTACTTATCCCTTTCTATGCTTGAAATAACCTATCTCATTTGGTTATAGATTGGCTTTACCAATCCCATAGGTTCATAGGTGTGTACTAGGCTAATGGCCCTGGGGCCTTTACAAGCCTAGCCATAGGATTACCCTGGCATAGTGCCACGCAACCTTAGTCCATGGTTGATAATTATTTATTACCTGTAATGAGAATAACTGGGATCATACCATAGATAATTTGAGGGGACCCATGCATGGGATAAAGCATTTAGAAACTGAGGAAGTTCATCTGACCATAAGTAGTACAGGGGCAGTCTTGGGATAAATTTTCTGTTTCCCATCCATAGATCCAAGTTGCACTTGAAAATGGACAGGGATGAACTTTGTTTTATATAGATGGGGAGCCTGTTCCATAGAAGCAGTATCCTCTGCAAAATATACCTGTTCCCCCCAAACCTTTGACTTGCTAATGTGCAGTAAATCTATCAGTACTGGGTCGGAGGATACCTTGTATGCCAGACACAGGTCACCCCTTAGCAGTCAGTAGGATACCGAGTATACTGACAGGGCTTTGAGTCTGTCTATGTAGGACATGTTGTTTAGGCATTGTGTCCTTTTAGTAAGGTATTTCTGTGGGTGTTCTAGTTGTTGCATGTGTTTAGACAAATATACTCCAACGGGGAATTATATTCAATGACTGGCCTAAAAAGGGCTGAGTAAAGTGGAGCAATGATACCCCTAGATCTAGACACAATCCCTTTGTTTATAAGTTGTGTAGTACAGAAGGACTTTCTTATAACAATAGACATATGTTGGTCAAAAGTTAGGTCACTATTCACATAAGATCCCAAATCCCAAACAACTGTTTCAACTCTTAGGAACGTATTATCATTGTGGTAGTTCCCTGAGATAGATGACTTTCCAGAGGATACAATAATGCATTTTCTTGGCATTTAGTTTCAGACCATGATTTTGACACCAGCTATTTATTTGAGTTAAACCTTCCTGCAGGCTGGCTAAGTCATTTGGGGATTCAATGACTGCTCCTAGCTTGCAGTTACCTGAAAACTTAGTCAGTCAGAGCCTGAGCACAGAGGTCAGCCAACTACTTCCTAAAAAGAAACACAATTTTCCAGAATCCAGTAATGAATAATGTACCAAACAGTGTGATTGTACCTCTTTGAATTGTCATGTGGTCCATGCAGCCTCACTATCTGCAGTCTGAGGTTTACTTACCTTTAGGTAAACCATGACCAGAATTGCTTGCAGTGTAGTCTCCATACACATATAATTAAATATGACATTTCAGCAGGGTAGCCCAGTGGCAGTAATCAAGAGAAGTGGATACTCTTGTGTTATTATCTGAAGAAAATGTTTTCTGATTTATATAGTAACATATTCTTGTTATAACAGTAAAGCAAACACAAGTAGCCATGTGCCATAGGTGTAAAAGTAAGTTCAGGTATTAGCTTGGGCATTTTCTCTGTTCCTCATTGCTAAACTGCATTTGTTTATACACAGATTGCACCCTTTGAAATGAAATGCACAAATAACCAATTTCACAAATGAATGACTGCAGAGATAATCAACAGTTCTGTACTAATACTTGTACAAAATGAGTGAGGCGGTAATGACGTTGAATTGATTTAAGTCAGCTTTAAGCATTCTCCCACAGCTGTTCCTTTTTCTGTTGCTGACAGTAAAAGAAATATCCTTTTCTAATGATGGTCATGTATTCTTGTTTTCTGAATTTTTAGAGTTCAAAGAGGCTTTCACTCTCTTTGATAGAACCCCCACTGGTGAGATGAAAATCACGTATGGGCAATGTGGAGATGTAATGCGTGCTCTGGGACAAAATCCAACAAATGCAGAGGTTATGAAAGTATTGGGAAGGCCCAAGCCAGAAGGTATGTTTGCCAGCCACTTTAGGCATGCACTTATTCTAGTCATGTATAGATATATACAAATATACTGCATGCATGTACACTTATGCAATTACTGCCTAGAATTTTTTGGTGGTTCTTTTTTTCACTGTTTCTGCAAATTAGTGCACTAAAATGTTTCTACTATGAAAATACAAAAACAGTAAAGCAACACCAATAAACCAGCTCTGTCATATACAGGGATTAGGCTCTGACTACAACTTAGATGGCCAAATAGTGACTAGCAAATGAGGTGCTACAGAAGCTGGCCAAGTAGTGTTAGAGTCTGTGGCCACTGGTAGTTTGCTCACCTGAAGGAAGAGAAATGGTTCAATCATGCTGCCAGTCCTGATACCTGGTAGGGCCAGGTGGACCAGGTGGATTATCAGGTAGCACATGGGGCTGGGGCATATGCTCAGTTTGTTAAACAGCAAGTGCTATAGCATTATTTGGCCAATCATGAACCAACCCATGGGTTGGCAATGATTACAGAACAGTTGACTTTGGCGAAATGAAACAAGGACCTAGGCTCAAGCAATACTTCATCCTAACTGGCCAAAGTAAAGTTAAGCAAAACCTCATAATAACACATCTAAAATTGATATAAAAATGGTTCACTTTACAAAAAAATGTCTATTTCTTAACAGTATAATTGAATTGCAGGTAGTTTGTTATTATGAAATGTGGCCCTTCCCAGCTAATTAGTTCCCTGGTCATGGTTCATGCTCCAACATACAAAACTGCCACTGCAGTATGATACATGTCTGATTATATCTTACTGCTCAGTTCAGACCCTGCTTGGTACAGTCCTTGATACATCAGGAAAGCTGTAAATCTATCATATAACCAGTCGGCTTTCATCTGAAGTGCCATTTTCAATTTTTCTGATTATATTCAACTGTCAAATGGAGGAAAAGGCAATGTTGCAGAGATGGCCCAATCTCTCTCTCCCATACTGCTGCAGGTACCTATAATGAAATCATACAATGATTGATGTTGTCACACCACAAATTAAATGTCAAAAACATTTTGTCTCCATAAGCAGTGCTGTGGCATTATTACAAGAATGAGCAGTGAAAGATACGGTGGAATTTTTGAAAATCTGGTGATACTTAGCTAAAACATGGCAGTAATATTACATTTACAAGCTGTGCAAAGCATTACCACTTCAGAAGCTGGCTCAAATTGTATAGTTTCTGTTTCATGCTTCAGGGACCATTCCAGAACATGAAGACAGACTGACTCCTGAAGAGATTGCATCATTTTTTTAACTCTGGCATATTTATGCCACCATGACAACTCCTTTGCTATGTAGTCATTGTTTGACATGTTCATGCCCTCCCACATGTGTGAGACCTAATTTGTTCTTGTTTTAGTAAAATGTATTCTTTTTTGCAGAAATGAACACAAAAATGCTTGATTTTGAAACCTTCCTGCCCATGCTACAGCACATCTCTAGGTCCAAGGATCAAGGAAGCTTTGAGGATTTTGTAGAAGGGCTTCGAGTCTTTGACAAGGAAGGCAATGGCACAGTAATGGGTGCTGAACTTCGCCATGTCCTTGCTACTCTAGGTAAGGATCCTTTGTCTTTCTATGTCACATCTTTAGTGGTATAGTTGTATGATAACAGACAAAACAGTGAAAACAGTTACATCATGCATTTTGTGATAAAAGCTGTTGCTGTATAGTCTTCTTTTAACCATGAATGTTTGGTTGCCCAGGTGAGAAGATGACTGAAGATGAGGTGGAGCAGCTTATGGCTGGACAAGAAGATGCCAATGGCTGCATTAATTATGAAGGTAAAACAACGTTTTTTACTCTTGCTTATTTTATCTCTTTATTGTCTTAGTGGAAGAACATATGAACCTAAGCAGCTCTCAAAACTCATTCTCCCCATAGTAAACAGATTGTCTGTAGACAAGCAGTGTAACATAAATGTCAAGCATTTTTGAAAGAACATTAGCCAGTGTATTGAAGTGCATTCCCTTCTTATATTTATCTGTCTCTGATGACGTGCTTGTGGAAGCTTAAATCTGGGAGAGCTTGGAATCTGAGTGAATATATTTTATTTATTCATTTATTAATCAGATAAAATAAACTTTAATCCTGAGAGTAAAACAATGAATAGTGAAATTTTCTGTTACACAATTAGACTGCTTTTGAAGGGAAGACAAATTGCCCTGCTCCAGACATGGGGACTGTGCTCCTCACACTCCCACTACCTATGTATACTAACTGCAAGGTCACTGTATCTCAAAATAGGGAGAAACAATATACTAAAGCAGCCTCAGACTTCTAATATATTCCCCAACAATTGCTCTGAATGTCCAGTAATACCAAAGCTCAGTTACATTCCTCAGAATTACAACAGGAGCCTGGGCAAACATAATAAATACGAGCATGTTACATATGGAAAAGTCTTGTTCCCCTATTTAATATAAATACCATGGCAGATCGTCCTTGTTAATGAACCATGGTAAAAAATAAATAAATACTAACAGTATAGCTGCAAAAATTAAACTATAGCACAACATTTTGCAATTCATTGTAAGTTTTATATTTTACTTGTGTAGTGAAATGATAAGGCATTCTGGGACAGTATCTTGTTAAGATAATATAATGACTCGCCTGTTTGTATAAATATATCAGGCACCTGAAAAGCAAGTCCAGTGCCAGGAAACATAGCTTGGAATGCTTTATTGCAATTATAAAGTAACTAATTTACAAGAAGAAGAAGAAAAAAAGACAGTAATGACTCTCACTCTTAAAAGACAGTGTCGTCAAATCGCAGAGTATAATGTTGCTTTTACTATTGATGCATTTCATGTCCTTTTCCAAATAATAATTCTTCGTTCAGTTTTTGAAATATTGTTATGGCATTTGCTACAAATCCTGTAATATTTCTTAATTGTTTTTGTGGCTTCTAACTTGTTATGACCAGAAAAGACATCTGAGGATGTAGTGTTCTCAGACATTGATCATAAATGTAAATGGATAGAGTGACAAAGAAAATCAGAATTGCTGCATTCCTTAATGTTCTCACTTTTGTCCCTTTTTGCAGCTTTTATCAAACACATTATGTCTGGATGAATTAACTATTTCTTATGGTAAGTGCAGATATTAAATTTCATACATTTCATAATAATGTGTGTTTTATCAGGGAGACAAAGTGTATTTTATGCAACCTATCTGCTCCAAATGAGTCAGAAGAGAACTATAAGAGTTAAATCATAATTCTCCAAAACTTTTGCCAGTGATGCATACGAACAATGTTTAACTATTTATTCCTGTCTCTATAACACATCTTGTATTTTATTTTTCTATACATCTATGAACTGTAGAAGTACTTGCTAATACATACATTTACTTTAACTGTGCTATTAAATCAGTTTGCTTATCTGCTTGTTCGCACAACCATATAGGATGCATCTCTCTGTTTAATTTCTATCATAGATAGCCATACTATACTAATAACTTTGCAGTGGCAATGCATCAGTCCTAACCCCCCAAACGTTGGCACCTTGGTTAGCTTAGCATACTCACTAGCATTAAATGAAACACTAACAATTTCCAAAAAACTGCTGATTATTGGAGAGAGCATATCCTACTCATAATTTATTGTTTGTTCATTTACCTATTTGGTAATTTGCTCAAACACACCCATTTCATCCTTATCCTGGGCCATTAAAGCAATAAAGAGGCAGAATTATGCAATTATACATTCCAGTACATGTATAAATGAATGATGAGTTTATAATGCTAAGAGCATGTATAAGTATGACAGATAGCTTTGTCTATGGCAAAAAATGCAGACCACTTGCCTTTGATACTAAAACATCAGAAGGCAGCGGGTTCTATTCCCACTCCAGGTGACTGGATTACAGACAGTACAGCATGGGGGGGGGGGTGCTACACTCATGAATGTGTCAACCTTTGGATCAGATGTTACACCAAGGACCCATCTGCTTGAACTGGTAGTAGCTCAGGTGGATGCAAAAGATCCCACTACATCTACTCAAAGGAGTTATCTTGACAAATTTCCCCTGGGTCTCCCCTGAAAAGAGGTGACCAGCCTAGTGGGACTAACCCAGTCAACAATGGCTAAATAAATATACCTGTACTTTTTCAATATATTGAAAGTTATACAAAAAGCGACACATCGATAATTATAAGCCATTGCTATGTCTTTGTTCAGGAACAAAAGACTACTGTAATCATCCTTGTGATAATTAGGCTAAGTAAAGGAGGAAAAGGTAAGAGAGGAACAACACAAGATGGAGAAGAAAACAGGAAGAAACTGGGAAGGGCAGAAAAGTAAACCAAATGTTACAGGAGAGGTACACATGAGCTGCATGAGGAATGGGAGGAAGAAGAAAATATCCATGTGAGGGAACAGGTTCCATCTGTGAGTTTAAGGTTTTCAGCAGTGCAGCACAGTCTGCTCTATCACTAGACCGTTAGCAATAATAAAACTACTTTATCTCACCAATGAGTCAAATAAGGGGGCAGTATTCTGATAAAGGAGTTTGAAGGTAAGGACAAGGATGGACATATAGGTATGTGACCTCAAAAAGGGTGATACCATGATATTCACTTCAGAGATCAAGATACATATCTATAATTAGCATTAAAAATAAATGTAAGAGAACGGCAAATGTGGAATAAAGATGCTTCTTTACGACAGCTTGCCTTGCATCTGGGGAAGGAAGTTAAATTTTGAAGCAGTGAAAAAGGAGGCTGATCCCACCTTTAAGCTTCTGCAGGTGGATGTTAAAGCTAAGGGAGGTATTGAGTTACACAGTACAGTACTTGAAACCACCAAGACTTGTGGCACTTCAGACTTTTGAGATGCTACCAATCCTGGCTGGAGTAACAAGCTCAGGACACAGGCTGTTGAGTTGATTAGTACCTGCTTGAGAGATAAGCCGCTCATTTGTTTGTTAAGGACATTTACAAGGAACAAAATATCTGTTGACAATCTGAAAAATAAATACAAATCAGACTTAATAAATGTCTCTCAGTCAGCAGTTATTTTGCTCATGAATTCCTTTTTAGTGCTGCATTTGTTGGTCACGTTGTATTAGATTAGTTTTCTAAGGTCTCGAGGAAGAAGATGAAGATGAGCAGAGGTACCAGCAGAGAGCCTTGTGGGGCCTAAGAGTGAAATGTTCCACAGAACAACAAAGAATACCCAAAGGTGACCTTTCACATTACACACAAGAATGAAGCACAAGACCAAAGGTCACTGGCGTTTGCCTCAGTATGGAGCCAGCAACTAGAACAAATGCTAAATTATTAAATGCTTGGCTAGTATAAAAAGACACATTTAAGCAAAGCCTTTGTTCGTATATGAAAGTCACTAAGGAGCCAAAAGGTACTTTCACCAATGTCTTTAATAAAAAAAAAAAATGATGTAATATGGACATGGCACATGACTGTTGTAGCTGGCTAGCTACTACATTCACCAGAAATTTACTCAAGAAGGTAGAAGGCAGAAGGGAATGGACTGGTTAGGGAGGGATT
This sequence comes from Protopterus annectens, assembly GCF_019279795.1. Lineage (NCBI taxonomy): Eukaryota > Metazoa > Chordata > Ceratodontiformes > Protopteridae > Protopterus > Protopterus annectens. The sequence goes on along the minus strand of NC_056747.1, from coordinate 1,188,543,939 downwards.
TTCAAGCATGGTTATAGGGACAACAATAGCTTCTCTCCAGACTGCAGGGGCACAGAGTAAGCATAGGGAAGTCTCAAGATGTGGGTCAATGATTTGGCAATGAATAAGGTGCACATTTTATGGAATCAAGATCAGTTGCCACACAGCTAGATGACTTAAAGTGCAGGAAGCAGAAGAGACATTTGATCAGAGCCTTGTTGCCAGTTTTCTTAAAACTGAATGATGGAATGAGTAAATCAAAGTTAACCTTAGGGCCATAATAAGGTGCATGTGGGAGACAGCTCCTTGCAAAAAGGATTGGGAAATTTGAAGATCAGAAAAGCAGACCAGGTTCCCTGTGATGTAACAACTTTAGTTTTGCTCCTGGTGGCTTTCTTGTTCACTTCTGTCTGAAAGAAGCATGAACTGGATAAAAGAGTCCATTGTTTCACCCTAGGAGCAGCCTTCTTGTACTTCTTCCATAGAATGATAGACGGTGAACAGGGTTTGCGGGTGCTTTCTGCCCACTTGTTTAGTGAAACATCAACCTCTAGCTCTGTAAAGTCATAGTTTTGAAAAAATTGTGGATTATTTTAGTGGTGACTCTTAACGAGTTTCAGTTGCATCACTGATTAATGCTGTTTATTATTTAGGTTCATAGATGAATGTCAGGCTAACTGTTCTAAAGGGCCATTTTAAGCCTAGTCAATATTCTGAGGTAAGAATCAAAGCCTGTATCTTGTGTCTGTGAGGTATAGACTTTAACAATTATGTCAAACTCACCGACCTTAGATTCCTTAACTTTTTTTGGTTTATAGTTAATTACTAGGCTAACAACCAAACAGCCCTTAAACCTAGTCAGACTTCCCAAGGTGAGAATCAAACCATGCACCTTCCTTCATAAGGCGAAGATCAAACCCTGTACCTTGCTTCTGTGAGGTAAACACCTTAACCATTATGCCACCTTTTCATTTAAAAGGGCTATTTAGTGAACTTAAGTTTACTGAAAAAATATGTTTGCATAGTTCACTGCCTGCACCTAAGCATTTAACAACCATTGTTGCTAGATCTGCTTCATTTCACAAGTGTTATGTCATGAAGTAATTTCTTTCCTGCAGTAATGGCTAGCTTTCCAGTTCTAATGAAGCTTCATTGTAAACCATAATATTCCATAATTCAAATAGGTCCTTCCAATCAATTTTATGCTGGTGCTTTCTTCACTGAATTACAAATAAAGAGTACTGTATTTGCCTGACTATAAAAGCTACTCATAGATATACTTGCTCACACCAAGTGGTTAACCTGTACTACTACTTGCTTCGACTTATGAGGTTTTTTTCAGAAGCACTTGGTATGTGGTAGTATCATAAACTCTGTCTAACATTACTCATTAATTTTATGGATTACCAGATACCTCTAGCATGCAGTTAATCCTCATAGCACTGCTGTATCCAGCCTATATTGTTTATTTTATAATGGATATTGCCTGACATGACTGGTGTGAGAGTTTGCCAACAGCTAAACACTTTAAGAGAGCATTATGGCAGTAGGATTCTTTTTATTGCCACTTGATTAGATCACAAAATAAAGCAAACTGCCAGGCGTGTGTGATTATAATGGTCCATAAATATTTTATTGACAGTGAAGGCTCTGGCAGTTGGCCAATAGACTATGTGTGCCCATCTTAAAGGGAATACCTGAAACACTTGTTTGGACTGACATAATTTAAAGTGCAAAATTATAGTTTGACACCTTAGGGCATTGATGTTTTAGGTCACAAACTAAACCACTGTGTGTTGTCGTTTCAAAATAAACTAAATTCTGGTATAACAAAAATGTAGCAGAATTTCAACTCTGATCACCTGACTCACACTCTGGGTTACTTTGAAGTGTGAAATTGTTGGTAGCAACATATCAAAGACACCAGCTAGACCAGCATTCTGAGCGACATGGTTTCAAGTCCAGATGAAAAACTCCTTTGTCTCCCCTTGTGCTTGTGAATGTTTTCATAAGCTTGCACAGCAGAATTGTTTATGATCACCATTAAGTACATAATCTGAACAAATGAAAACTGTAGTCTGCTGAACATAACATAAGAGATGTCAGTAAATGATTTAGAACGAAACATGACAAACTGATACTCAACTGCCATACTAACCTACTGAGGAATTTTCATTGTGCACTCTTGATGTTCTGAATCAAAACTTGGCAAGTAACACAGAGGTTGGAACAATCCACCACAAAATAAATTTCATCAAATACAACTTCATTCATGATCAGGCAATTGAAAAAAAGAAAACTGTATTTGATTTTATTTATTTTATCACTGATTATTTTACTTTTGCTTCATTCGCACTTTTAAGTACTGGTTTTTAGGCACAATCACTGTAACCCTATTGTTCATTTCTTTTACCATGCTATGGTATGCAGTTTCATTGTTTCCTTTCATTAAAGCTGTATTATTCTTTACTCCCATGATTATGTGATTAGTTTTATCACCTAAGTCACCTCTACACAACTGTTTTGCTGTATGAAACACTCTTTTCAAGACATCCTATCACTATATAATTAAAACTGTCAATTACGGGGCTTTAAAAAAAAACAGTCCTTTCTGTTCATTATTAAATGCAGAAATCTAATAGACTTGTTTTCTTTCCCTGAAAATTATTGCAATCAAATATTTAGGTGAGAAGGATCTAATGTAAGTAATGTTTTCCCTACTTCATATCTGCAAAATTATATCAATATCTTATACATTTCTGGAGTCCAAAATATTAATGCAAATGTGCATCTATGAAACCTCTGAAAATGCATCATTTAGACAAGATTCATAAGATTCAGTTAATATTTTGCCCTTTTCACCTCACACTCCTGAAGAAAAAGGTTTTCAAAACAACCACTTGAACAGTCTGGTTAAAAAAGCATAAATTAGCAAATATTTGATGCGTGAACACATTTTCAGGGCTGGCACAATATTAACAGCAATTAACTGTGATGCCTCACAGTGTTCAGTTTTCTAGTTTGGTTCTCAGCTAGAGTGCCTTCTTTGTGGATTTTGCATGTCTGCCCTGTATGTTTCCACATGGATTTTTAACTGGTAATCTGTTTTCCTACCACATCCCAAAGATATGCAATATATGAGTTAGTCAGCCTCCAAACTTAACAGTAGGCAAGTAGGTTATTTGTGAGCATTTTTGTTCATGTGTATAGGTTCATAGATTAGTACTAGGCTAACTGTCCTTGTAGGTCATTTTAAGCCTAGCCAATTACCCCATGTGAGAATCAAACCCTGCACCTTGTGTCTGAAAGGTAAATACCTTAACCGTTATCCCAACCTCCCACAAAAGTAAGAATCAAACCTTCTACCTTGTGTCTGTGAGATAAACACCTTAATAATCATGGTAACTCCCCAACCCAAAAATAAATTCATAAATTAGTACCAGGCCAACTGCCTCTGTGGACTATTCCAAGCCTAGCCAATTACCCCATTTGCAAATCAAACCTTGCATCTTGTGCCTATTAGATGCACACGGTAACCGCTATGCCGACCTCCCACATCAACACCCAAAACCAGAACTTAATCCATGTGCTGTGCAAACATACACCCCCCCCCCCAAAAAAAAAAAAGAAATCATTTAAACAATTATTTCATGTCTACAGTTTCCATATAGGACTTCAAATTACACATTTCCCATATTCTGTGTGATACCCAGACTGCATAACCCACATTAAAAATATTACTTCATGCCCCAACTTCATAATTAACATTCAAATTACATTCTTTCAAGCCTGAGCTACTGAAAAACTTCATAAACAGCGATTTCCTTGCATGAAGTGCTTGAATTCCAATTTAAAGTAAGCATCAGGACACACAAGCAAACAAGAAGCAGCGTTACTCTAGGCAAGGAAGTCGCATGTGAGCAAACAGAGCAAGCACACTTGTAGGTGGACCTGGGAAAGAACACAGGTAGACAAATAGAGTGATTTAAAGTCAACTCAAAGACTACTTTTGGTCTAAATAACAGATTAGTTCTAAGAGTCACTATCATTATGGAAAAACAAGAAGGGCTGAACAGACATGAGGCCGTGCAACTCAGATACTCTTCTAACTGAAGTCAGAGCAATAAATAAAGCTGTCTTTCAGGTAAGGAACTTTAGGGGAACATTAGCTGTAGATTCACATGGAGGTAGAGTTAGCTTCTCCAGTACAAAATTAGAATTTCAGGATGGAGCCACATGTTTCTTAGGTGTTCTAGTATATAAAACCCTTTTAAACATTACATGACATGAAATAGAGAATGAAAGAGGGGATTATAATGGCAAATAAGCTGAAATGGTCAAAAGATGCACTTTTGACAGAAGTGTAAGACAGGCCAGACATGAGCAATTCACACAGGTACTGCAGAACCACCAGAGCCCTGATCTCTATTTTATGGCATCAACTAGAAAATTTCCCCCATACGTGTACATATGATTTTCTTGTAGTAGAATTTCTATCCTCCTTTAAAGACTATTGCATTGTCATCAGTAAAGAGTTGTCTCAATGGGATCAAAAACATATCCTCCATACTGTCAGGTGTAGGTTCAGAATGCTGGAGTGAATGAGAAATCCCTTGTCCTATATGACTGAGTCTACTTTTTTTGGTAACTGCCTCTGGCTGGATGCATGAGAAGGAAGATGGCATAAAGGAGCATTCCCATTTATGGGAAAGTAAAAGGATCCATTCTATAGTTCATAGATAATTACTAGGACGGCTGCCTTTATGGGACATTTTAACCGGGTTTCCTTTTTGGTGTTAGAATTTAACTATCCCATTTGGTGTCAGATTGGCCTTACCCATCCCATGGTCAATAAATGTAGATTACTCCAGTGAGTAACTGGAATCACACCAAAGATAATTTGAGGGTGTGTGTCTGTGTGTTTTTGTGTCTGCATGTCCCAAGATAGAGTGACATCCTATCAGAGATTAATTTTTCTGCTTTGCACCCATTGAGTGCTGCAATAGGATCCTGATTTTGGAATGGATAAAACAGGTGATTCGAGATAGGATGGAAAAAGTAATCAAAGCATTTTCTCCTTCTAGTGAGGGCACTTTCATTGCAGGGATCATTAGTCATTAATTTAGTTGCCAGCCAGATAACTGAACAGATAATAACAAACCCTTTTCAGAGTTGTTGTCACAGATACAAAAATGCAAGCATACACAAACAAAAACCGACACACATACTCACCATACCTACCTACTAGCAATTTGGAGGCTCACCAATTATATAAATAGGACTTGTGCCGCACAGTAGTGGCATTATTCAGTTGAAAGAAAAGAAACTCCTACTGAGTCGAGGAAACTTTTTTTTGCAAATAATATGTCACTTCATTGAACCTAGGTTGTCTAGAAATGTTATCTAAATTTTGTCTCCATCAGAAGAACAAGAAAGAAACAAAAATATATAAAAAAAGAAAAAAAAACTCTGCAATCTATTTTGCATCCTTCAGATACCACCTTTTTGCCTGATACTGGAACTTTATTAAGGTAGATAGATAAGTTGGTGTGTTTGTCTTCTGGAAGCTGAGCATTTGAGAAAAAAAAATAAACAATAAGGAAAAACTGAGGGTGACTGTAATGTAGGGGACCTGAGAGCATCATTCCAGAATGGGCTACACCCTGATCCACAGAGTGTGTTCATGAACTGGTTACAGAACAAAGTAAACTTTAGAGAGAAAATAAGTAAAATAAAGATTCTAACAAAGTAACCTGATGACCTGGGTCTGAACATGTCAATGACACTTTAATTCTAGAATACAAGCTATGCACTTAGAAATGCAGGGAGAATCCAACAGGCACAAACCAAAACATTGATTTAAGTGTCATCTTACCATATGATCAAATGCTGTTAGAAACTCAAAAGAGAAGTGAAGAAAAGTTGCATGTTTTGTTAGGGGAATCGATCAGACTTGCATGTCTTTAGTTTTGGTGGCTTCACCAAAGAAAAGGCACCAGTAATTTAACATAGCTGTGGAGGAAAGCAACACAGGTTGTACAGGGATTGCAGCAGCAAACTCTCAACATTCGACTGAAGAAAACAAGCATGATTCCCTAAAACGCAAGAAGGAGAAAAGTAAAACCAGCAGACTGTTCGAGTACATCATAGGTGCTGATTAGGGTGCCTGGCATAAACTCTTATTAAAGAAATGTATTTGAAAGGGTTGGGAGGGTGGCCTAATGGTTAAGGTGTTTGTCTTACAAACACAAGGTGCAGGGTTTGAGTCTCACAAGAGATAATTGGCTAGGCTTAAAATGGCTTGCAAGGGCAGTTAGCTTAGTACTAACCTATGAAAAGAGGAACATAATTATGTAATCCGAAAGTGCGTTTTATAAGTATTGTGAGGAATCTTATTTTCACCAAGACAGTGGTAAGTGACCAAAACTGATGGCTGGGTGATTTTTAGTAAGACACTTTTACTTTCTATAGAGGAGGAAACACATGGGTATAATAAGAAAAGAACACAAAAACAACGTACAGCAAGCAGTGACCTTTTGGCAGACTTAGTGATTGCTGTGTTCCTTCTGCTTCAGAGTTTATCTGTGCATTAAACAAATGAGTGGCTTTTAAAAACAAAAACTGTAACAAAACTTGCTAATGAATGTCCTCTTATTGTACAGATTCCAAGGAAGTGTTTCATTCCCATCCCGACAGACAAAGAGACTGAGTTACAGATGGCATCTCTGCTACCTTCTGTGAGACTTGCACCTTGATTATGTTTACAGCCAGTGTTGAAAAAGATACTGAGAATTGAACAAGAAACATCAAAGTTACCATAAACATTTTTTCTTCAGTTGCTAACTATCTTTCCTGCATATAAAGTCACTCCAGTGGAGAATTTATTTTTATTGTGTTTTCTAATTTATTTGCAGATCTACCTATTAAATTTCTAACAAAAGCAATTGGCTCATTTCTGAGTAATACTGTCAAATTTGAACTTTTAAAGGAAATTGATTTTTTAAGAACTGGTCTTGATTGCTTTCACACATAGGCAGAGCATAGTTTTCAGGAGGTATTATCAATGTTTTATCTTTCTGGAAACTTTAGTATGCACTCCCACCTAACTTCTATCACTTGCATTACAATCACTGGACTAATCTCTGATTCAGGCTTAGAGTTATCATGGTTCAGTTCATCACTGCACTGTATCTCTGGATTTCTCTTATTTGAGGTAATGTTTTAATAAATTTGATATAGAGTATAAAGTGTATCTCAAGTTAGTATTTCTTTCCATTTTTATTTATTTACTCTTCATTTCATATTGTAGAAATATATTAAATGTACAGTAATTGCATCTCAGTTTCCATTTGTTAATCCTTTCATGGATTTAAATAGTTATTTTGTGATCATCATCATATTCATAAGTCTAAAAAGTTTAATATTTAAGGAAATGGTGCACTTCTAGGCACAAGCAGATATTTAACCATTGTGTATAACATCAGTAACTTAATAACTCCCGATGAAGGGATCATGCTAGCCTGAAGGCTTGAGCAACTACAAAACCTATGCTGGCCTGATAAAAGGCATTTACATCACATGTGTGTTTCAGTGCATTTGTGTAAACATTGAAAGTAAGTTAAAACTGGTGGTAGAGTAAAAAATATAATGGAAATAGCAGGCCTTCACAGTCAGATTTGGTGAACATAATACCGCACATCTGAAATGCATGGGAATGCATACAAGCATATTTGGAGGATTATTTTTTTCCTGAATGGATTTATACAACTCATGAACAACAGCATAATGTAACTAAAACTTGTTTACAAATACAGTCATAATTAAAAAAGGTACAAATGCACAATACGTTGCAGGTTGGAACACACACCGTAGGGTATGGATGTAAAAATATTTACATAACAAAGTAACAGAGGCAAAACAGACATGAAAATTCACAGTCCAGTATATACACTGCTTCAAGAAAAAGTTGGTATCATGGGACTCTGAGGACATTTCCAAACCTTGACTGTGAAACTAGGGGGGTTTATAAAGGATTACAAATCATTCACAACATTTCAGGGATTAAAAAAATAACCCATTGATCAACATTCAGCAAAGCATTACATATTATTGCATACATGATCACAGTTTCTTGTAAATCACTGACATTTTTTTGGAATACGTATTGAAGGAAGTAAGGAACAACCAAATTCTGATGAAATCAAACTAAAGCCACAGTGAACTGGACTGAAACAAGTTATGTTGTGACTATGTGGTAAATGTAGCTTACTACTGTCACTAGTTCTGTAGGTCCCAGTGGTCTAAAGGATAAGGCACTGACCACCCAAGGTGGAGATGGTAGGATTAACTCCTATCTAGAGTAGCATGACTTTTAAAAATGGAAGTATAGCATTTAATTGCATATCATTTGACATCAGTGCATAAAAACACAAATCTCTCACTTTGTTACTAATACTCAGTACTAAATTTAAATTTACAAGTGACTCATTTTAAATATTTACAGTACCTGCTTTCTTCTTCCACTGTTCTGTTTCCTTCTGCCAAATTCTATATGCAAAATCTGGCACAAATTGGGTGTGCTACAGGTGCTCTTGTCCTAGAAACTCAAGCCACACATGATTGTTCTCACCTGCTTCAAAAGCAAGTGCTTGGCCTCTCACCTGCCCAATCTCCTATTTTTATTTAGCCCTCCAAACACCCTACCCGCAAAATCTATAGCCATAGCAGAACCTGAACTCTAACCTTACAACTTGCACCCAGTTCCCAACCTGAACTCTCATTTCCTTATCTTAAATCTCCACTTCCCCACCTCCCTAGTCCTAAAGGCCCAGTCACTCTCTAAACCTAAAACTCCAACCTCCCTCCCTAAAACTAAATTCCCCAATCACTCTGTAATTCTAAAACTCCCCTCCCACTCATTAAACCTAAAAGTCCCTTCCTGCTCCCTAACCCTAAACTTCCCTTACCACTCCTTAACCCCAAAACTCCATTACCACTTCCTAACCCTAAAAAACCTTCACACTCCCTAACCCTAAAATCCCCCTCATTCTCTCTAACCCCAAAAGTCCCCCTTCTGCTCCCTAAGCTTAGAAATTTCCCTCCCCAACGCTGCTTGCGTAAAACTCACACTGAGTTCGAACACAAGTGACAGCCTACATTAGCAACAAGATTCTCAAGTCCATGACATTGAGAAAGTGATTTTCAAGCACTTAGGGCTTGAAAGCTTGTGTTCCCAGCACAAATCCATAACTGCAAGGCAAACAACTAAGCCTACACTTTTCAAATTATACATTTTTGCATTTCTTGCTAATCTAGGTTTTAAAGTGTTCCTAGTTTCCTTTATACAATTGTGACTTACATATTTGCTAGGTTTGCTTATATCTAACTTTACTTTGATTTATGATACTAAAAATAATGAATTTATTTTTGAAGAGGGTATAAATGATGTTTCTCATATTGATAACTTCTGCAATAGCTTTAGCTGTATAGGTTATATCCTGTCAAGGATATAACAGCCAGGCAGCTTCCAAAGCTTTGGGGTACACATTATGCACACAAACTATCAGGCAGCTTGAGCTGAGCTGACTAAAAGACAAGTCTGGGTGCCAAGCCCTTCAGGGCTTTACTGTCACCACAGAGTATGCTCCTCTGAGGTTTTACAGGCTTGACAGTCAGCTTGTGCTGCTCCTTTCCTAGGCAGACAAGTTGCTTTTGAGAAAAAAAACTCCATTTAATATTTTTGGTTATTATTTATACTTTCCTCTTCAGGAAATTTATTTTAAAGCTATGCGTTCTAGGAGTTTGTATTTAAATGGACTGTCACAAGACTTTACTATACTTTTAAAACAGAAGTGCTCTTTTTTCCCTGTCAGTTTAACAGTTATTTAAAATAACTGGAAACCATTTGTTTCTCTGGAGAAATTGTGTTTATTTTTCTTTGTGGGGCTGGCAAAATGTTTCTAAATTGCTTTTTACTGTGTTTGTCTGTGGAAAAATATGACCTTTAAAGATATTTTATTTTTACTGGCATTTGCTTCTTATTTTCCATGGGAAAGAGGCACCACTTTTGGCTTGACCATAGAACAAACTGTTGGTCTGACAGTCAGTCCTTCTTCTAGATACAAAAAGGAAAAAGTTAAGTAAACAGCCTTTGCCATCACAGTTTGTGTCAGTCACAGGTGAGTGACTCTAATGCTGCCATATGTTGTACCTAGGACCACTCATCCTTTTACCCCAAAACCCTCTGGTGTAGCACCTACAGCCACTATGGACCAGAGATTAGCCACATCATTTGCAGCTGTTGGGGTCCCCTCTTGTCAGTCCTTGGAGAGGGAACAGGGAAGGCTTTTTGTCAGAATCTTGTGCCTATCCCTAGAGAAGCTACTGCCACTAAATTAACTGTTGGCCTCATTTTTCTGATAAAAAGAGGCAGAAAACTAAGTATGCATCTACTTCTCTTCAAATTTCTTTTGACAGGAATAGTTTACTAGATTCTTCTCAGGGTTTTTTATTCATACTATTGATCCTTCTTGTAAGGAAGTTTATGACAAATGAAAGAGGAATACCTCATGTCCTGAAGAGATTCAAGATTCTGTATCTGGACAGGAAGATGAAGGGACAGATACAGGGTTTTCTCCTCAGATTTCTGATTCAGACTCAGAGGAGAGCTCAGTTTCTGATTCTCCCTTTGGAAGATTTTCTTTCTCTGAGACTATTTCTAGAATGTGCCAGTATTCTCAGTGGAAGAACACTGAGGTTTCTTATTCTCTTGGAAAATACTATGTGCTCTTATAGAAGGAATTTCCAGAAACTGCATCCATTCCTCCAGTTTTGTCTGCCTTGGAGAACCTTTGTGTTATTGCCTGCAATATTCCTGACAGTCAGCCAGCTGTTTCTAAAAGGCAAAGAGGATGTACAAAGTTCCTCAAGCTTTTAAGTTTTCATACATTCTTTCCAAACCTGATCCAGTAGCTATAGCTTTAGTTAATCCTTCTGTTGTTAAGGACTTAGTTAATTCCAGTCCTATTATTTCTGACACGGATGGGACGATTAAGGATAAGAATGGGAAAATGTATGCTTCTGCAACTCTTATTTTCAGAATTTTGAATTATCAGTCCCAAATGTTAAGCTTTGTTCTGACTAATTGTGAAAGTAGAGGAATGTTTTGTCTGCAGTTTCTTCTTGTGAGGAAAAATCTGTTTAAGTAATTTAATTTCTGCTATTGTTTAGCCATCACTAATTGTATACAGCGTGTATATGATTCTGTTGACAACTCTTCAAGGCCTATGTCCATAGGTACTATTTTGAGGTGGTTTACATGTTTCTCAAAACCTCCCAGATGATCTTAAAAATTAGATTTTAAATTCTCCTATGGATAAAGATTTAGTTTTTGGCCTCTCTGCTGCAGAGGTGATCAAAACTTGTGATGAAAGGAGTAATCTGATATAGGGAATTTCTAAGGATTTTCATTTTCCAAATTTTCCAAGGGATTCTCTATCTCCTCTTCCAATTTTGGTAAAAAATAAAATAAACAATCTCAACAAAATGTAGGTAAACAGAAGTTTAAGAAGAAATGGCAAGGGGATTCCAAGAAGAATTCTAGAAACTCCCAAAAGCAAGGATAGTCCAATAAGTCAGAATGACTTTTTAAGGGACATTGTCCCCAATCCCCCTTCCACCCTGGCACCCCTTTCATCTTCCAGAAAGTCTGGCTCTCTCCTTTCCTCTTTGGCATCAAACCGTTTCAGTCAAATGGGTTCTGAAGATCATTCATCAAGGTTAAAAATTGCAGTGAGAGGTAATTCCTCCTTTCCAGGGGGTCATTCCTCATCCTGCAGATCAGACTTTTCTGTTTCCACCTGTTCTTCATCACATGCTGTCCCAAGGAATGATAGAACCAGTTCATCCTTCCTGGAGGTGGGGAAGGGTTTTTATGCAAGGATGTTCCTAGTGCCAAAGAAAGAAAATGCGTGGAGACCAGTTCTGGATCTTTCTTTCCTAAACCTGTTTGTTATAATGCCCAAATTTAAAATGTCACTTCACAACCTGTTTCCTCTTCTGCATCATCTTTCATATTTCCTGGTAACACTAGACTTACAAGATACTTCTCATCATATCCCTAATCATCCAGACTTTAGACATTTCTTAAGGTTTTGTGTGTGTCTGGATCAGATTATCAGTTCTCACCCGTACCCTTTGGGCTATACACTGCACAGAGAGTGTTCACAAAGTGTCTAGCTTTAGTTATAGCTTATTGCAAGTTACAGGGTGCCTCTATTTTTCCATATTTAGGCAACTTGCTTATCTTTGTGGAGTTATTTTCAAAATGTCAAGAATCTCTCTCTCTCTTGGGTGAGCGATCTGTTACACAACCTGGGATTCCAAGAGAACATTCAAAAGTCTTTTTTGATTCCTTCTCACAGGATTAGGTTTCTGAGATGTAAACTGCACACCATAGTTCAAAGAATCTTTCTTCCAAAGGAAAAAAAATAGATCTATGGGCTTTCCACGAAGACTTCATTACCATGACGGAAGTTTGGGTCTCATGGCATCTATGATTCTTATGATACCCCATGGCAAGATTCCACATGAGAAGTCTACAGTGGTATCTAAAGTCACTTTGGTCCCAGCACCAACACCCTTTGTCTTTTCAAATCCCAGTGCTGAGGTTTACCAGAAGAGAAATTACTTGGCAAAGGCACCATATATCCTTAAATCCAGGTCTCCCCTTCTCCCTCCCTGTTTCAAAGCAGTCAGTCACCACAGATGCCTTGGACTTCGCTTGGGAAGTAATTTCAGGAGGGATAAAAGTGCAAGGTATATGTGACACCAAGGACAGATGCAAGCACACAATTATAAAAGAGATAATTGCCCTGATTAAGGCATTCAACTCTCTGAGTCATCTTTGGTCCCCAGTACCTGTTCAAGTTGTTATAGACAATACCACAGTCATGTCATGCCATGTGGTACATCAACAAGCACCAGGTTATACTTCCTATGCAGGCTAGTTATGTTAGCTTGGGATATATCTTCACAGTACAATCTCACTCTACAGACATCCTACATTCCATCAGAGCAAAACTGTGTGGTAGCAAATTGTGTGGCGGACAAGCTGAGCAGGATAAGGGCAGACCCTCATAAATAGAAACCAGATCAGGGTGTCTTCCAAGATTTGATCTATCTGTGGGGAGTTACTCAAGTAGACTTTTTGCATCCTCTCTGAACAATCAACTGGCAAGATTCTGCTCCAGGACTCCATGCAAGAAGTCCTGGAAGACAGATGACTTTTCTTTTCCTTGGACGGGAATGTTCTTGTATGCTTTTCCATCCTTTCCACTAATATCCAGGGTACTTCTGAAGATTTAGAAGGAATCACCCAAGATCATTGCAGTGACTTATTTCTGGCCAGGCAGCTGCGGTTCTCCCTTCATTTGGAAATGGCCAGGAACAATTACCACAAGCTTCCTCACATACTGGATCTGCTCACCCAAGAACAGGGGTGTCTGATACACCTCAACACCAGGCAACTTCAGCTGACTGCCTGGATGATAGGGCATTAATTCCTTTTATGCACCTGTTTACTGAGTATGTGCAGGGTGTACTAATGGTGGAAAGAAAACCTGCTACTAGAAAATCGCATATTAGCAAATGGAAAAGTTTTTTTATTTGGTGTCAACAACATAATTGACACCCATTTAGGGCTAGTTGTTCTCTAGTTTTACAATAATTGTGTGAGCTACTGTCCTATGGCCTTTATTACTCTTCTAGCAAGGTTCATTTATCAGGCATTTCAGCATGTCTGCCCATGGATCCTCCTCTTTTAAAGCAGTCTAGTGTCAAAATGTTTTTGAAAGGGCTTTTGCATAAGAGACCTCCAAAAAAACTGGTGGACCCTCCTTGAGATCTTAATTTTGTGTTAGAAAAGTAACACCTACTCCATTTGAACCAGCTAACCTGGCTGACTTGAGGTTCTTAGCATGGAAAATGGTTTCACTGATTGCTCTGACCTCTGCAAGAAGAGTATCTGAGTTTGTAGTCTCTTATGGTGAGTCAACCCTATCTCATTTTCCACAGGGACAGGGGTTCTATTAGATCTAATCCTTTTTTATGCGTAAAATGGTATTTGAGTTTACTTTAACCCAAATTATCCATCTCCTCATTTTCTATCCTACACCTAAAATGAGTGAGAAAGGACACTCTATACCTTAGATATCCACAGACAACTCAGGTACTATCTTGACAGACCTACATCTTTCAGTTCTTCAGATCAATTGTTTATTTCTTGTGAAGGTAAGAAGAAGTGATGACCTGTGTGAAAACAGACTATTTCAAAATGGCTGTCTAAGGTTATAACCTTTTGCTATACTCCCCACAAAAGCACTATTTCAGGCAGTGTTAGGGTCCATTCGACCAGGGCCTTGGCTTCATTTATGGCTTTTTGGAAAGGGTTGGATTCTAGAATTATTCTAGAAGTTGCAACATGGTCCTCTGCACATAGTATTACAAAGTACTATAAGCTTAATTCCTTCTCTGGGTCTAGATCAGGCTTTGCAAAGACCATTCTCCAGGGGTTCTTGGACTATTCTCCTGCTACCTCCAAAATGCAATAAGTTAGGATATCTCCCCATATAGCTAAGGCTACTGCAGCAATAATCAATATAATGAACAAAAATTAGTTGTATAAGTAGACTTATCATAACAGTATACTGTATGTTCAAATGATAATGCTGCAGTAGTCACTCCCTCCCTCCATCTCCCCTGTTTTTGGTGTGTTGGTGATGCCAGGGTGTGGTTATTTAATTTTTGTTCTTCCTAGCATTGTCCTTTTAGGGCTCAGCCTCCCTCTCTCTGTTGACCAAACTTATTTTTTAGTCAGCTCAGCTCTAGCTGTCTTAAAGTTTTGGTGCGCACAAGGTGCTCTGAACAGCTATTACATTTTTAGCAGGATATAACCCCTCTTGCTAAGACTACTGCAACAGTGATCATTTTAATATCTACTGTTCTGGGAAGTTTACTTACACAACTGTACTTTCCTCACGTACTGTCACTGAAAAGGCAAACGGACAAGCCATTAGTGGTGAGTCAATTTTACTAACTTGCTTTATCAGAAATAACACCACCACTAAGTGCTGTTGATGGAGTGGAAAGTTTGGATTGTAAAAAAATAGCAGTTCTTGTGTATTAAAGTTAATAACACTTGCACATATGCAGCGGATGAGGTGCAACAGTGAAACTGGCATGTCCTATAGAAACATACATCAAGCATTGATGAAAAAGGCTACAGTATGGCTGGTATTTCTTTGTAATTGAGCTGGTTGTCCAGACTTGCATGATGTAAAGACTGTATTTAGAACTGGCACAGACAAAAAGAAAAGGTAAGTGTCAAACAATGTTGTCTCAGCTGTTGTTCTCATTAGAGGCATGTAATACATCCACCTGTTGGAGTGATGGCCATTCTTCTACTGGGTCCTAAAGCGACTGGATTAAAATTAGGAGGTGCTGACATCAGTGAGCTAAATGAAGCCAGGCAGAGACAAATGGGAGGAATTCCTCACAGCTAAAAGAGGCTATATAAGTCTCCTAGACACTTGATCCACATTTGTCTCAGGACAATAGTGCTGTCCTTTTATAGCGCTAGTGCTCTAGTCATCCTAAGACTCAAGCAGGCAGATAGCAGTAAAAATAACCTATGCAATCC